>NW_013669135.1:41019-43522 GCF_000517525.1 Limulus polyphemus
AACATAAAAAAACTTACCCAACATTCAACAAAACATAAAAAACTTACCCAACACCCAATAAAAACATAAAAATCTTACCCAACCCCAATAAAAACATAAAAAACTTACCCAACACCCAACAAAAACATAAAAAAACTTACCCAACCACATAAAAACTTACCCAAAAAAACATAAAGAAAACGAACTTTTTTATCCTTTCGTTTTTGCATCATAAGTTTTCCTCTAGTTACGATATAATTAACTATGAAACGAAAGTAGCTTATCATATGTCTATATAAATAGTTTACCTAGAGGTTAGCATGTTGGACTGAGGACCCAAGAGTCTTGACGTACATTTGACATTTGTACTAAGTTTTTGTTTTTCGTTATGCAAACCTTGTTGCCTATCACATGTGCACCTCGTGTTACATTTCTATATTACTAAGTACTAAAACAAAACAAAACAAAACATGAACTGCCGTTGGGGTGGGGAAAACAAAACATAAACGAAACTATATTTCTTTGATAAAAATCACTGAATAAAATATCAATGATTAACAGAATATTTTGTACTTGTATAAGTAAACAGTATGTTATAAACAAAATATTTAAAAAACAATACAATATTGTAATATTATAAATATATTATAAATCAACAGTGTGGAAATAAAGTAACTTTTTTTATCCTAAGTAACAGAGATAAATCAAACTCAAAAGGGAACCACGAGCAAAGAAAACAAAAAAAAGTTGAGAAACACTGCTCTAGATGAACGAGTTTTAACACATTTGCCCACACTGTTCGTTAAGTCTGACTTCACAGTTTGCTACTCTGTCTAGGCGTTATCTAACATACCGGCCTAGTCGTGGGAGACTCTAAGACAAAATCTTGTTTATAAAACGATTCAAAGCTAGTGGATCAGTTTTTGATACTTATTAACATTATGTTAAAATAAAATCCCATTTACCATCTTCTCGAGTCCTTTCGGTAACAGGGTCTGAACGAGGTCCTGCACCTTTATCGTTGAAGGCTTGAATAACTATTGTGTAAAAATTGAATTTCTCCAATCCTTGAAGCACACATTCAATTCGAATATCGTCTTTGGATTTGGCTTCTACAGTCTTGTACTGATATGATTCAGAGGAATTAGTCTTTTTATATCCCACGTAATAACCACGAATTACTCCGTTTCGAACACTTTCATTTGGTGGCTCACCGGTGTTCCAATTTCAGACTGTCTCTGTAGAATACTATTTCTTGAAGTGTGATTGATTTATTTTCATTCATTTTGGTAGAACGTATTACTGTTATTTTTTTGAGCGTGTATTGATTTTTTTTCTTTGCAGTCTCTGCTCCTTTACAATATAAGCTTCAAACTTTTTTTCTGTGTGTATCGGTACCACTTTCAGCATCTATCCTCTTAACATCACGCCTTGCTGCGGCCATTATTGATCTATGTTCGTCCAAGTTTACCTTTACTTATCTTTTAGTTCTTTATGCGTATATGTTCTTGTCTACTACTTCATTTGCTATGAAAAGCTTTTAAATGAGTGTTTAGTAACTTCTATCAAGAAGTTTTATATTGCATTTGAAACAAAAACATCACGTTCTGTAGCTCAAAAATGCATGTTTTTGTTAAGCCTAACTTCTTCTAACGCAGTTCTATATTACGTGAGATTAAACACATCTGCTCACGTAGTTTGTTAAGCCTAACTCGCCGAAGGTGGTTCTGTGGTAAATACGCTTTAACCACGGAGGAAATAATCGTGAAGCTCAACTCTGATCTCTGGTTAAGCGTTTACAAACACATATTCAGCTCACATAGTTTGTTAAACCTAACTTTCCTGAAAGAGCTCTGGGTCAGTGTGTTTCAATACATCTACTCACATAATTTCTTAAGCCTAGCTTTGCCGAAGGTTGCTCTAGATCAATGGTTCTCAACGTGGGCCATATGGTTCCCCAGGGAGCCATGTTTCTAAGGGGCCACCGAAACATCACTGCCAGAATAAAATATTTCAACATCCCAAGCTATATTCAAACGTGATAAGCATTATTGCTGGATAAGTAGTGAAATAGCTAATAAGTTTCCACAGCTCTGGGAGAAGGCAAAGTTGTATTTTGTCGCTTTTCCCACATCTTATCTGGTTGAATCTGGTTTTAGTCGGGTGACTTATTTGCTATCAAAAAGACGTAACCGCCTTGGTGTTCTTCGCTTATCATTGACCACACTGCAACCGGACATTCAAAATTTTTCAAATGCTCATCAGGCCCCAAGGATCGAAATAACACTATTGTACAGAGACAGTGTGAAATTGGAACACCGGTGTATAACACTATTGTACAGAGACAGTCTGAAATTGGAACATTGGTGCATAACACTATTCTACAGAAACAGTCTGAAATTGGAACACCGGTACATTACACTATTGTACAGAGACAGTCTGAAATTGGAACATTGGTGCATAACACTATTCTACAGAGACAGTATGAAATTGGAACACCGGTGCATTACACTAATGTACAGAG
>NW_013669135.1:44522-51820 GCF_000517525.1 Limulus polyphemus
TGTTTTTGTTGGGTGTTGGGTAAGTTTTTATGTTTTTATTGGGGTTGGGTAAGATTTTTTATGTTTTTATTGGGTGTTGGGTAAGTTTTTATATTTTTGTTGGGTGTTAGGTACGTTTTTAATGTTTTTGTTGGGTGTTGGGTAAGTTTTATGTTCTTATGTGGTTGGGTAAGTTTTATGTTTTTGTTGGGTGTAGGGTAAGTTGTTTTTTTTAAATTATGGAAAGGTGAGCTTTTTGTTTTGTAATCTGAAAACATTACATTCAATATTTCGTCTCAAGTTAACTATACATCATACACAGTAAGGAAGGTATAAGTTAAATCAGGCCCTTACTTACGTCTTCACAACAAGTCACGTGACCTCCAGAAAATCACGTGTGAATTACAATACCAATAAATACAGAAATCGAAACTTCCTACTTTGTTTTCTTTTTTCTCTATTCCCCCTTCCCCATTGCATGCTTGAATTTCTGGCTTAGCAGTAAGCTTGAGGATTCATAACGCTAAAATTCGGAGTTCGATTCTTGTGGCGGCTACATACCAGATAGTTCATTGGGCAACTTTGTGTTTAAGAACAAACAAATTTCTTGAATTTAAATTCGTTTGGTTTTTAATTTGTAAATTTCAAATATATAGTTAACTATAAAACTTGTCATAAGTGTAATTTTGTACATTAACATGTTAATTAGTTAGATAAATTATTATCAAAAAAACCTAAGACCTTGTAGGTAAGCAAAATGATATATATGATTAGTATGGCAAAATGAAATTAAACACTAAGGAAAGTGTAGTAGGAGATACTGTTGAAATTAGTTTAAATTAAACACTAAGGAAAGTGTAGTAAGAGATACTGTTAAAATTAGTTTAAATTACACATTAAGGGAAGTGTAGTAGGAGATACTGTTGAAATTAGTTTAAATTAAACACTAAGGGAAGTGTAGTAAGAGATACTGTTAAAATTATTTTAAATTAAACACTAAGGAAAGTGTAGTAAGAGATACTGTTAAATTAGTTTAAATTAAACACTAAGGGAAGTGTAGTAGGAGATACTGTTAAAATAGTTTAAATTACACATTAAGGGAAGTGTAGTACGAGATACTGTTAAATTAGTTTAAATTAAACACAAAGGAAAGTGTAGTAGGAGATACTGTTGAAATTAGTTTAAATTAAACACTAAGGAAAGTGTAGTAGGAGATACTGTTGAAATTAGTTTAAATTACACATTAAGGGAAGTGTAGTAGGAGATACTGTTGAAATTAGTTTAAATTAAACACTAAGGAAAGTGTAGTAGGAGATACTGTTAAAATCGGTTTACATTAAACACTAAGGGAAGTGTAGTAGGAGATACTGTTAAAATCGGTTTACATTAAACACTAAGGGAAGTGTAGTAGGACATACTGTTAAAATCGGTTTACAATAAACACTAAGGGAAGTGTAGTAGGACATACTGTTAAAATCGGTTTACATTAAACACTAAGGGAAGTGTAGTAGGAGATAATGTTAAAATTAGTTTAAATTAAACACTAAGGAAAGTGTAGTAGGAGATAATGTTAAAATTAGTTTAAATTACACATTAAGGGAAGTGTAGTAGGACATGCTGTTGAAATTAGTTTACAAAGAAGCTCATTGACTGAAACTCTGAAAAAATATTATTTCGGATATTCTCGCAAAGCTACACAAAGTTTACCTGCCGTCCACCAGTTTGAAATGATAGGCTAGAGGGTAGGCAGCTAGTTAACAGCACCCACCGCACATTCTTTAGCTACTTTAATGGAATAAAAGGGTTTGAGTCTCACTCAAAGTACAAGGACCCGAACCATGGACACTCGGATCCACAAACCGGTATTCCAATCACAATGCAACGACAGACCCAGGTTATACCTGATCAACATGCATAACAAAAATTATATTACAAAAGTCTGGAATAGATAACTTCGTAATTTTCGAAATCTAATTACTGCTTGAAAACAACTGATTTTATTATCTGCCTTAGTTACTAGCAAAATTATTTACCACCAGGAGTCTCCCAACTTAGTAAAAAAAATACAAATTGACAACAGAAACTCTAATAAATTTAATATGTTCCTCGGTGTTTCTCTAAGCCTAATTAAAACTCATCTCATCTATGTGTAGTTAATTAGAATTCTGGAAAGCATTTTAATTATTTTTCCACAAAAATAGAGATAATAAAAATGTTACAACTAATACAATGATCGTATGATTCTAATGAGAAAGGTATTATATTTTTAGTTCATGTATTTCCTAATACATTATTTCAAAGTTAGCTAAGATTTGGTGTGAAAGAAGTGTTGGATTAACTCTGTGATGGAGTTCTGAATGTCGGAGCTGCCAAACCGGGTTCGAACCCGTGCAATACTACAAAATATTGTTATAAAAGTGACAGTCGACAAAGTGGATGATGGGAGATAGAGTTATTGCCTGCTCTACCTCTGATCAGCTATTCAAATTAAGAGACAACACCAATTAGCTTTAGTAACTTTCAGAAGTATATGTAAAATCAAAACGAAAATCAATATTAAAATTAGTGAATAACTTAAATCTGCATACTTATGACTTAAAGATATAAGTATACTTCAGTTTGGAACACAGTTTTTTAGAGATTAGAAGTTTAGAAGAACAACAGTATTTTATTATTTTCTAAATTGTATAGATATACAACATTTCTGATCATATTAAGTCATATATATATAGTTTCCATATGCGTTCGTAATATGACTTAAAACTTGCTCAAAAACCAATGTAAAATAAAATCTCGAAATAAATCAAGCTAGAGTTGTTAAGTAAGCATTTCACTAATTACACGTATTTTTTCTTTTCATTCAGTTGTTTTTCAATTTCATTATTTTTTTGGACTTCTTCAGACATCACATCTAACAGTTTGTTTGTTTATTTGTTGTTAAGCACAAAGCTATACAATGTGCTATCTGTACTGTTCCCACCACTGGTATCTAAACCCTGTTCTAAGCGTTTTAATCCTTCAGACTTACCGCTTACTTCTCAATAAACACTAAATTCCACAATGGAACAACTGTATTATTAAGAACAATATCAATAAACACTGAATATTACAATGGCTGTATTATTAAGAACAATATGAATAAACACTGAATATTACAATGGCTGTATTATTAAGAACAATATGAATAAACACTGAATATTACAATGGCTGTATTATTAAGAACAATATTAATAAACACTGAATATTACAATGCCTGTATTATTAAGAACAATATTAATTAACACTGAATATTAGAATGGCTGGATTATTAAGAACAATATCAATAAACACTGAATATTACAATGGCGTATTATTAAGAACAATATGAATAAACACTGAATTTTACAATGAAACAGCTGTATTATTAAGAACAATATCAATAAACAATGAATTTCACAATGAAACAGCTGTATTACTAAGAACAATATCAATAAACACTGAATTTCACAATGAAACAGCTGTATTATTAAGAACAATATCAATAAACACTGAATTTCACAATGAAACAGCTGTATTATAAGGAAATATATTAATAAACACTGACAATTCCAGTAGTGAAAGAAGAAAAAAAAAAGAACGAATCTTGGAAGACGCACAGTGTTCGAACTAGAAATCGTAATACCTGTTACACGTACATTTGTGAACAGTTCTATAAAAGTTTGTTTGTTTGGAATTAAGCTACACAATGGGCTATCTGTACTCTACCCACCACGGGTATCGAAACCCGGTTTCTAGCGTTGTAAGCCCGCAGACATACCGCTGTACCACTGGGGGCTCTATAAAAGTGGAACAGTAACTAATTTATAACGCGTGAGGTAGTATGAAAGATTTTATCTGTCAGTTTCCTTTACTTTGTTTTTCTTTGAATAGGTTTCTTTATCGTTTCAATGTTTTACGTTAAGCAAAGTTACAAACTTGATGGTTAGTCGTTTCATGTTTTACGTTAAGCAAAGTTACAAACTATGATGGTTAGTCGTTTCATGTTTTACGTTAAGCAAAGTTACAAACTCTGATGGTTAGTCGTTTCATGTTTTACGTCAAGCAAAGTTACAAACTCTGATGGTTAGTCGTTTCATGTTTTACGTCAAGCAAAGTTACAAACTCTGATGGTTAGTCGTTCAATGTTTTACGTTAAGCAAAGTTACAAACTCTATGGTTAGTCGTTTCATGTTTTACGTTAACCAAAGTTACAAACTCTGATGGTTAGTCGTTTCATGTTTTACGTTAAGCAAAGTTACAAACTCTGATGGTTAGTTGTTTCATGTTTTACGTTAAGCAAAGTTACAAACTCTGATGATTAGTCGTTTCATGTTTTACGTCAAGCAAAGTTACAAACTCTGATGATTAGTCGTTTCAATGTTTTACGTTAAACAAAGTTACAAACTCTGATGGTTAGTCGTTTCATGTTTTACGTCAAGCAAAGTTACAAACTCTGATGGTTAGTCGTTTCATGTTTTACGTCAAGCAAAGTTACAAACTCTGATGATTAGTCGTTTCATGTTTTACGTCGAGCAAAGTTACAAACTCTGATGATCCGTGGTCCATTTTGTATTTAAGAAACTGATCCAATCTCGAATAGGTGAAATGACTTAAAAGTTTAAAGGTAATAAAATAAAAAAATATACACAAATACACACCAGCCATGTGACTTTCACAGCCTCTGACGTCATACTTTCAAAAACAATAGATCTTGGTGGGCCAGCAGGAGCTAGTGGGGAAATAATATCACTATATTTTCAGTTGATTTGTAAATTATAAGGACGATAATAAAATATTATAACTGGTTATCTTATCATTAAGAAAGCAGTGTGATAATCGTTAGCTGGAATATGCTAAATTTTAATATTTATAAGGATGATAATAAAATATTATAACTGGTTATCTTATCATTAAAAAAGCAGCGTGATAATCGTTAGCTGGAATATGCTAAATTTTAATATTTATAAGGACGATAATAAGATATCATAACTGGTTATCTTATCATTAAGAAAGCAGTGTCATAATCGTTAGCTGGAATATGCTAAATTTTAATATTTATAAGGACGATAATAAGATATCATAACTGGTTATCTTATCATTAAGAAAGCAGTGTCATAATCGTTAGCTGGAATATGCTAAATTTTAATATTTATAAGGACGATAATAAAATATTATAACTGGTTATCTTATCATTAAGAAAGCAGTGTGATAATCGTTAGCTGGAATATGCTAAATTTTAATATTTTTTAAAGCCTGCTTAGAGATAAAAAAATGTTAACTTAGGAATGGTTTTGAAAGACATTAACCTTAACGTAATGTTTTGGAAACGCTTTAAAATATAGCAAAATTTTGAATTCATATTTATGAAAACTATATATAAGCTCTTTTTGTTAACTTGCACACTAAATAAACTTTTATAGCTTTCATGTCAAATATATAATTATTTTTATGGTAAGTAGTTTTCTACATAAAGTTTATAACTTTTGTAGGAATCAAAGAATAATGAATGCCGTAGAATCTGGTTTGTTTGTTTGGTTTTCTAATTCGAGCATATATGTTTTAATTCTATCTAGAAATCTTTAAGTTATTTACGATTATAATATAAATCATACAGCTTATATTTTCTATAAAATCTACACTTTTGACCAAACCGATGGTGACGTAGAACCTGCCTTCAGAGTCAGTTGTAAAGGTCACTTTCGTGCTAAGTCCACTCACACCGATAATGTTTTCTGCAGTAACGTAAAGTTCATAGGTTGTAGCAGGCTTTAAATGATCCAATCGGGTAGCGACATCTGTACTAGAGACTGTTGTATTATATACAGTTTTGTGGTTTTCTAAGAAGAATAAAAGAATTGAATATATATATATATATAATACAAACATATTTATATTAAAAGTGGATTTATAACGCATTATATATTAATCCATTCACCTATTTATCTGTCTATCCGTTAAACCATCCAGTTATCCATCCATCAATGTACGTATCTACATGTCAAGTTTATTAAATTCATCTGTCTAACTTTATTTATTCCTCCAAAACTGAGCGTTTTTTTTCATATCAATATTTTCTTCTGTCTATCTTTTGAAGTATACTATGTTTACGTCGTGCAGCAATATATTGAACATTCACCCACACATAAAAATAAATATCGACAAACAACCACAAAAACATTAATCTGATCCTTCCATTCATTTGATCACTCAGAATCTATATATTTATCCGTCAGATTTTCTATTATTTCTATGTGTTGACCTACAGCTCCAAATATCACGATGTTTGTATTACCATCCATATAGTTCTATATCTTTAAACTTTTTCTTATATCTTTGTGCTTTCCTTCCTGAGTGATATCTCGAAACGGATAATATCTAATGATAACATTACTAAACGGTTCAAACAATGATAATTCGTAGATCTGTGACGTAAAGATATAGAGGAGGTGTGATAATAGAGTAATAATTTTTTCAAGTTGTGGGGGAAGAAAGTTACCACGTCTTGGACCTCCTTTCTTCATTTTTTGTAATTGTTTAGCTTTAACAGCTAAAACTTCGTTTCTACAACAATATTATCACTATTTTGTTCCTAATCTTTGTTAATGCAATCGCTAATATCAACTTTGTAAGTACTTAGGAGAAAACACCGAGCAGCCAAATTACCAAATAATTGAATCCAGAAATCACGTTCACACAATATTGAGTTCTGTGGCTATCGCGGTGGATACGAACATCTGTTTCAAAGAGCCCTAAGTACAACAACACAAGAAATTATGACTATGAAAAAAAAGAGCCTTCAAAGAAATAGATAGCTTTGTCTGACTTAGGATTTTTATGTTCACTTTCACACCACACGAAATAATAAATGACCAAACCATCTCAAGTTGACCAGCGATTTCTTCCCTTACTCCGGATCCATTTCCCAACACCCAGCTCCCTCTATAAGCTTAAAACGGAAAGAAGGGTTACAGCGTACAAAGGCTTAAGGGGAAATATTTGGTTAATAGCACAAAGATTGTAGCAGCCTACATCGCATTTGCTTACGTAAATTTTTAGATGATCTACTGATAGTAAATACAGAGTAAGTCTTTGGTTGGGAAAGGATACTGATAGTAAATACAGAGTAAGTCTTTGGTTGGGAAAGGATACTGATAGTAAATATGTGTAAGTCTTTGGTTGGGAAAGGATACTGATAGTAAATACAGAGTAAGTCTTTGGTTGGGAAAGGATACTGATAGTAAATACAGAGTAAGTCTTTGGTTGGGAAAGGATACTGATAGTAAATACAGAGTAAGTCTTTG
>NW_013669135.1:52476-59005 GCF_000517525.1 Limulus polyphemus
CATGAATGAGTTTCTCTATGTGCCACAGGAGTCGATAAGAGACTGTTTCACTGAATGAGTTTCTCTATGTGCCACAGGAGTCGATAAGAGACTGTTTCACTGAACGAGTTTCTCTATGTGCCACAGGAGTCGATAAGAGAACTGCTTCACTGAATGAATTTCTCTATGTGCCACAGGAGTCGATAAGAGAATTGATTCACTGAACGAGTTTCTCTATGTGCCACAGGAGTCGATAAGAGAACTGATTCACTGAATGAGTTTCTCTATGTGCCACAGGAGTCGATAAGAGAATTGTTTCACTGAATGAGTTTCTCTATGTGCCACAAGAGTCGATAAGAGAATTGATTCACTGAATGAGTTTCTCTATGTGCCACAAGAGTCGATAAGAGAATTGATTCACTGAACGAGTTTCTCTATGTGCCACAGGAGTCGATAAGAGAACTGCTTCATGAATGAGTTTCTCTATGTGCCACAGGAGTCGATAAGAGAATTGTTTCACTGAATAAGTTTCTCTATGTGCCACAGGAGTCGATAAGAGAACTGCTTCACTGAACGAGTTTCTCTATGTGCCATAAGAGTCGATAAGAGAATTGATTCACAGAAAGAATTACTTTTTGTAACCAAAATTTGTGAACAATACTTTCACTTTTGAGTTTTACACTAATGCTGTTGTAAGTTAATGTTGGATTTATTGACAAATTCATACGAAAACCATCAAAAAAGTGCATGTTATCGTTAAACAATCACACAAAATTGAATTCAGTTTGTATAAATCGTTCAACAGATGGCACAACTTACATATAAAGTTCCGAAACGCAATTTTGTTTTTGCCTTGACTTTCCCTAAGCGGAAATTTACAATATCAAAGAACGTCTTTCAGCTGTATGGACAATGTTTAACACAATATAAGGGAATATCATTTATTAACACTCTGACAACACTTACCTTGTATGATTAACTGTATATTAGACTCATCCGACCCGAAGGCGTTAATAGCTTTGCAAGTATACAGCGCTGAGTCGCTTCTGCTAGTAGAAATAACAGTCACTTGCGACATTAACATTCCATCAGAAGTCTCTTCTTTTATTCGTATCCTGAAGAAGGAAAAATTGAATAGCCAATTAGTCCTACGGCTGTGAGAATAATCTTAAAGTTTTCATTAGGGGAATTATTCTGTTACTTTTACTTGTACATCAAAACAAAATTGTTACACTTATGAACTGTTCATAAATAGTGTTTTTTAAATGTCTATATTTTTTTTTAAGATTTTGAAGCTTCACAATTCTTTGATCGTTTTTTTTTCTAAATGTTTCATTGAACTTTAACCTCATGCGAAAGGTGAACTCTAATAAAAATTGCAATTAAAAAATCTTTTAATGGCTGGAGACGGCTTGAATGGGTAATGAAGAAAAACTTTAATATGAGTTTAACATAACAACAAATGTACAACGTTTCGACAAGGGAATCTTTTCCTTACCGACATTTGCAAAAAAGCTACTTGTCCGAATGTTTTCCCTTAACAAATCTAAAGCAAACTATTAAAGACGAGAAACATATTTGAACGCAACAAATCAAAGAATATTTTATGATTGAAGGTCAGCTAAGAAAACGAGTCACAATTTTCATAAAATTTTGTAAATTACCAACTAATCCACAACAAAAGCGATCTCGTAAAATGTTTTGTTGTATAAAATCATAAAAGTAATTTTTCAATACTTCTTGTCCCCCAGCGGCACAGCGATACGTCTGAGGACTTACAACGCTTAAAACCGGGTTTCGATACCCGTAGTGGGCAGAGCCCAGATAGCCTATTGTTCTGAGGACTTACAACGCTAAAAGCCGGGTTTCAATACCCGCAGTGGGCAGAGCCCAGATAGCCCATTGTTCTGAGGACTTACAACGCTAGAAACCGGGTTGCAATACCCGTGGTGGGCGGAGCACAGATAGCTCATTGTGTAGCTTTGTGCTTAACTTCAAACCACAACAACACTTATTCTACTCACCTGGGTTCAAAGTCAAACGCAATTGGTTGTTTATCACGTGACCAAGTCATTTTGATTGGATAGTCTCCTGTTACGCTACAGTCCAGGATAACAGATTCGTTCTTCTGGACTATTCGAGTCTGGAATCTGTTGCGAAATTGGGGAGCAACTGAAATAGAGCATGTTTTTTATTAATTATTCCCTGAAAAACCTCAAATACAATTTGACATTTGACCTGCTTATAATGGAGATTCAAGTATTCAAAATTTAATCGAAACATCGCCAACACGATTTGTTTTTACTTAGAAACACGAGTGTTTTTGAATAAGGCATGTTTTTAAAACATAACATCGCTTTAACAGAAGTCGATTTGGGACAGCCTTACTTCTAGTATACATATGAAAATGGGCCAGCGTGGTTTTAATATATGGGAGGGTACCCGGATTCTGAATTCCAGGGTTCAGTTGGCAGAGGGTGCTTTTGAATAGCTGGTTTCTCTTTATTGTATCAATATGTGCAGCTTTGCACGAAAAACCTGAAACAAACAAACACGTTAAAAACGAAAATAAATTCGCCTAGGATAAAGGGGTAACTTAAAGAAACTATAAAAGTCTAGCACCGGAAGTGGCTGAATTTTGTCAGAGTTTCTTGTCGGTTCTCATAATATGTTAGTATCGATGGGTTATTTCTATGTTTTGTGTTTTTAACTTTAACGACAACATGTGCGACACTTCGGCTAAACGACCTTGTGGATCAGCTGTAAGTTTACATACATGTATATTATTAAACGGTGAAGTATTACGATTCCCCATCATATAACCTTTTTCAAAATTCATTTGCATTCCATACGATGAACGTAACTGAAATGGAACAGCGTTATTTTGTGACTCTTTACTGAGTTTTAGATTAAACGCTCATTAGATTTGTGACTGCAAAGGTCAATATCCTAGCTATACAGGGGACAACACGAGTAACTGTACACAATAATACATTCTGATAACTCACATAAAGTCTCTTAAGTTAAAACATTCTTCTGAAATTGATATGTACTTGTCCGGCTCAACAAGTCTGGTAATCATAATTGTACTGGTTCAACTCAAAAACGTCTGATAGTCTAAAATGTTACGGAGCCAACTCAGCAAGTCTGATAAGCTTAATTGTACTGGACTAATTCAACAGGTCTGATTATCTTGATTGTACTGGACTAATTCAACAAGTCTGATAAGCTTAATTGTACTGGACTAATTCAACAAGTCTGACAATCTTGATTGAACTGGACTAATTCAACAAGTCTGATAATATTAAATATGCTGGACTGATTTAACAAGTCTGATAATGTGCTGAGCTAATTCAACAACTCTCATAATATTAAATCTGCTGAACTAATTTAACAAGTCTGATAATCTTAAAAATAATGGTCCAACTTATCAAGTCTGATAATCTTAATTGTACTGGACTAATTCAACAAGTCTGATAATCTTGAATATAATGGTCCAACTCATCAAGTCTGATAATCTTAAACGTACAGAACCGTCTCAACAAGTCAGATAAAGGATCTTCAAAACGATAATGTCAGTTATCCATTCGTCATATTAAATAAAGGATAATTAAAACGCTAAAAGAAAAATATTCTGGATGAACATTCAGATAAAGTTTGATTACACGATTATTGCTTGCACTGTTAATAGAACTGTTAACCATGCACTGTTAACAGAACAAATCCACAGTTGACTTACCATGCACTGTTAACAGATCAAATCCACAGTTGACTTACCATGCACTGTTAACTGAACAACTCCACAGTTGACTTACCATGCATTGTTAACAGAACAAATCGACAGTTGACTTACCATGCACTGTTAACAGAACAACTCCACAGTTGACTTACCATGCACTGTTAACAGAACAACTCCACAGTTGACTTACCATGCACTGTTAACAGAACAACTCCACAGTTGACTTACCATGCACTGTTAACAGAACAACTCCACAGTTGACTTACCATGCACTGTTAACAGAACAACTCCACAGTTGACTTACCATGCACTGTTAACAGAACAACTCCACAGTTGACTTACCATGCACTGTTAACAGAACAACTCCACAGTTGACTTACCATGCACTGTTAACAGAACAACTCCACAGTTGACTTACCATGCACTGTTAACAGAACAACTCCACAGTTGACTTGCCATGCACTGTTAACAGAACAACTCCACAGTTGACTTACCATGCACTGTTAACAGAACAACTCCACTCACTTCTGAACCAATTCCGTTCGTGGCTTGGCACAAGTAGTAGCCTTCGTCTTCTTTCGTTACATCTTGGATAACGAGTGAACCATTTTCAAAAATCTGATGATGATAACTTGTGGTAATAGGAAGGTAGTCACTAGAGGCCGTACCTGTGAAAATTAACCGTTTTAATGTTGGATCAAACTAGGGTTGCCAAAAAAAAAGTATTTGATATATTAACCTTCTTTTTTATGTACGACTAAAAGGTAAATTGCTTTCAGTGTTCATATATTTAACGAGAAGGTACTGAAATCCAGGTAGCGCTGCTGTATAATCATCCACTTTATAACCAGAAAAGTCTGCTATGGTCTTTTGATAATTATATGATAACTTTATTTAAAATTAGATTAACTTTTGCTTCCAAAATATTTAATAGGAAATACTGCTGCTTTATACTTTGAATAGTTTGAATTACGGTTATGAAATGTGACCTAGTTGCTATATTTCATTTTGTATTTTTTTTTCACGTGATTGTAATTTTAAGTAGTTCTTAAGAAAGATATCGTTAGCTATTTGAAGAACACCAAATGTATAAAAGAGTACGGATTACTGAGGTAGTGGCAAGTTTGGCATAGGAAGTCTTAATTTATCATTAATATTCTACACAAAAGCATGATGTGCCATTATAACTTGTCTGTTATAATGACGCTAATACTGCCTTTGGCTTCGTTGTCTATTTCAAGCTCCTGAAAATTACTTAGAAAAAATAAGACACATTTCCATGTTTGAGGGCGCTCAACAACGCAAGCGCCTTACGTAACAGAGACTCTTCTTAGACAAATTACGAAACTGGAATCTTCAAACTCTTTGATGTGTTTTATTAACTACGATACATTTTATATTGTACTATTCTACTTAACCATTGGATATGAGGCTGATACGACTTACACTGGTTCTTTTAAAAAAACCAAATCGTCTAAGTCGGAACAGCTGGATGTTGTAACAAGAAACAGCATGTGATCAGGAGGAAAGTAATAACCGATGTTAATCCCTGCAATACTCAACTTTAGGCTTAATTTCATTTTATTGGAATTATCTATAAAAGTTTTAAGATTACTTGTTAAAATTTAAGAGATGTTAAACTAGTCTAAAGACGTACGACTGGTTGAATATTTAAACTTCACACAGAAAATTTGGGATTTTAGCGTTGTGATCCTCCGTAGACTTACCACTGCCCCGCCGGGGGACAACAAACAAGGGAATTAAAGAGCTTAACATTCTAAATTTGACAAAAAACAATCAATCGTCATTAGCTATCACTTACACAATCACGGATGATTCCAACGAGGTTTATTTCTGATTTGGTAACAGTGAATAATAAACAATGTAGCTTTGAAAAGTTTTATACAGAAAAATCACGTTGATCGTAAGAGTGTTCGATATATATATATATATGTACTAGATGTACTTCCGCAGTGTCCCCAAAGGTTTTTTGTTTCAAGAGTAACAAATATTTATTATTTCTTGCTTTTGAAGTTCATATGTGTTATACTGTGTTTTAGTCTACAGAGTACATAATTCTTCTCGCGATTCATGGCATGCGCACGTTTTACTGACGTCACAACAGTTCAAATTACAACGTTAGCGTCCCTTATGTAACGTAATTTTAGTGTCTACTGACTGCCTGACAGACAACCCACTACTGTATAGGGGTGCGGGTGGTTAAGACACTTTTTTCATCAACAGCAATGAAATATTTACTTCACATTTAACAGTCACTTAAAAAACTGACCTCGTGCTAGCCAAATGATAGGTACTACTTCAAATTCGTAGTCAAGTCACCGTGATTATCGATTATTACTTCCAAGTTGGTAAAAGAGTAGCCCAAGAGTTGGCGGTGGGTGGTGATGACTAGCTGCCTTCCCTCTAGTCTTACACTGCTAAATTAGGGACGGCTAGCGCAGATAGCCCTCGTGTAGCTTTGCGCGAAATTCAAAAACAAAACAAAACAATTACTTCCAAAAATAATGAATCTTTTACGGACTTACAACGCTAAAATTTGAGGTTAGATTCCCTATTGTGTAGATTCGCGCTTCAACAAAGAAACGTTTCACAGGAACGTCTTAAAGGAAGCAAGGATAAACCCGTAATTTACTGTATGCCGAATACTGATTAGTGTTACTACAAAAATGTTATGTAATAAGACAAATGATGCTGTGGAATACGTTTATAAGTACAAATGGCTCATAATCTCATTATTTATTGATAGATAATCAAAAAGACGGCTGTTCTTCAAGTGTTTCCCACCAAACA
>NW_013669135.1:59688-61624 GCF_000517525.1 Limulus polyphemus
CACCATCTGATGGATGTCTTATTTCTCTGACTAGATTAGAATGGTAGTGCTGTGGTTGATTACATAAGATGGTAGTCATGGATTTATACTCCATTAGGGGCATTTGACACGGAAGACCCACTCACTACCTACACTATACTTTCCTATTCGAAGGAGACAACATGCGGTTAATAAGTGATGGGTTTCTTCTCCCCAAACATTCTTTATATTAGGATCATGTCCATGTCAAATCTCATCTGATCCGCTGTGAATGTTAACATTGACTAAAACTGATTGGACTGACTATGATTTCCATTGTATATTTTCTTTGTTAATATGATACCAAGTTTCGAATAATGTTTAAGATATTTTATGGTGCCTTCCCATTCTGCAGCTAATGTACTGGGTTATCTTCGAATTTAACATAACAGTAAAACAGTTGCCTTCTTTTGATATTGTTATTGTGTGGTTCAAGTGTTTTTGTTGCTATTCATTGATCCATACCGTGAACAACCAAAGAGCGAGTGATATTCACAGCTCCAGCGTCGTTCCTGGCTACGCAGGTGTAGTCTCCACTATGTTGAAGTCCTACGTTTTCAATAGACAAGAGCATAGCATCTTCAGTAAAAGTCTTAACAGAAACATCCCCCCTCGACAACAATGTTGTTCCGTCTTTGATCCAGGAAACATTGATTGGAGGATCTCCAACCGCCACAGAACATACTGCACTCAGTTTCATCCCACGTTCCACATTCTCGGGGAAGACGAACGGCAATACAAGAGGCTTTACTGCAAGTACCAAATATCTATATTAGATATATATATCAAGTGTATATCTCTACATAATTATATTTCCTATTATGATGAACACCATAACAAATATTTAAATTCGTTTTCACTTTCTGGCATCTAAAGCACAAAAACAAATGTGTCAAAAAAACGTGTTTTTTTAAACAAATTAAGCTTATATAATATTAAAACAATAACGTGTAGTGAACCTATAAACAAAAAATTTTAATTCTCTACTAAAACGTTTTAGTTTTTAGATTATCACCTATAATTACTCTTTGTAGGATTATCGCAAAAATCTTATCGTAAACCTAACGAGTAAAAATGGAAATAGCAACACTATACTGTAGGGAAAGAAAAATTTTGTGATAAAAACAACAGAACGTGTGTTCTGTAGAATACAGATATGTTGTTTGAATGGAAACAACACAAGTTCAAGTTTAAAAAAATACAATCATTGTAGAGTAATCAGTCAGAACACAGATGTGTTAGCTAATGCACATTATGTTTGTTAACTTCATACAATTTACATATAAACTATAAAGTGTGACTTCATAATAAACAGCAAACACAATATTGAATTGAAAATTGCACGTCATTTGTGTTATTAGAAAACACATAAACTTGTGTTATTTGTGTTATGCGATGTGAAATAACACAATGTTTTATTAATTTACAATTTGCCTTCTTTTTTTAGTGTATGGGACTGGCGTACCTTTCTGAAGACTAACCTTTGACTTTAACCTGAACGTCGCCAGAGGCGCTCTTTCTTTTGTCATTAGTAGCTGTACAGGTGTAGATACCATCATCTTTTGTTTTCTGGAGTTCCTTAATCATAACGGTCCCATTTGGGAAAACTTTCTGGCGACGGTTAAATGGGAGTTGGCGACCATCTGTTATATAGTTTAGAAATAACATTATTTAAAGGTTATATTAGCTGCAAATATTTTTTTATTGTTAAACAAATAACAAATTACATTTACTGAAAACAAACTTTGATAATTATCAGTGTATTTAGAAAACAATTGCTTTGAGAACAATAGGCTGACGACAGCTGAGGATCTTCGGAAATATGATTTTCATCTAATCATATTATAATTTCCACGACGACTTTCATCTAGAGTGAAGTTATATTTTGTAATACCCATCTCTGCATCCATAGTTATCA
>NW_013669135.1:62624-72271 GCF_000517525.1 Limulus polyphemus
TTACTGAAAACAAACTTTGATAATTATCAGTGTATTTAGAAAACAATTGCTTTGAGAACAATAGGCTGACGACAGCTGAGGATCTTCGGAAATATGATTTTCATCTAATCATATTATAATTTCCACGACGACTTTCATCTAGTCATATTATAATTTCCACGACTTGCATCTAGTCGGAAATTATAATATAGAAACTAAAGACTTATTTCACTATGAAAATATATTTAATGCGGTATTATACAAAAACTAGACATGTAGCAATTATCTCTATAAAATCATAAAAGATTCATTGGGTAGCTCTATTATTTTTACATCCAACTATTTCTTAATACTACAGTCCTGAGCTAACACACATAGTACTGGGGGCCTATTACATAACGTGGTTAAATTTTATTTATGGTTAAAAAACCATATATATATATATGATTAATTCAAACAGATTAAGTGACATTTCAAGTAAAAGCTGTAAGAAACAAATTATTTCGTAAGAAATACATATATACATAGTCGTATGTTTTAGTCCCTCCCGATTTTCCAATATACTGGAGACGCTAAATAGCATGAAAATGTCTAGGAATTAATAGACGTTGGTGTAATCTTACAATAAACTGAAACAGGTAATCTTTTATTTGAAAATATGTAATATTAGTATTTTGTAAAGACATTCATGTCCTTAACAGTTAGTAAAGTGATCTTCTTTCTGTATGTAACTTTAGTATTTTGTAAAGAGAACTCCGCCATAGCAGGTACAAAGCCGGAGGCATGGTTGCCGTAAAGGCATCCAATCCGGCGTAAAAACGTTGCAAAATAAATATGGAGAAGATCACGTGGTATGAACTAATAAGGAAATTAGTGAAATGTCTGAGGAATAGAAGCGAGACTGAGGTGGTTTGGTCACGTGAAGAGAAGAAGAAGAACAAGTAATACGGAGAGTATTAAGGCTACTAGTAGCCGGCAATAGAAGACAGGGAAGACCAGTAAAGCGTTGCAAGGATGAGAGACGACGTGAACGAGAAAGGAATTGCCGAAGACCTGACAACAAATAAAGATGATTGGAGGAGGAAAACACGTGTAAAGGACAGCGACCCCTGCTAAATGGAAAAGCTGAAGAAGTATATTATATAGACTTTCATAAGCTTAACAGTAAAGGGTTTATATTCCTTTTTCAGTGTCAACTATGTATACAGTTATGAAGCCTAGTCTTATTATTTCCATTTGCCCTTGTCCAGGGTTGCTGATGAGGTGTGGAACTCTCCGACACTGACATAATTCAGTAACAAGAAGTAAAGCGAATGATAGATTGGGCTTAACATCAATTTTTAAACATTTCAAGCAGTTTATTGGCTAAATAATTCACAAGAATAAAATAGTAACTTCAACGCTGAATATTCTTAATATTCCTATAACTGGATATGGGATCACTTTATGAGTAACAACTGAAACCCTAGTTACAAGACTGCACACAGTAAATATTTGTCTATTTGTAACATTTCGTTATATACCTTTTTGATCTCTACAGCATCCATAATTAAAATTTCACAAACACCACAAGATACATTACGAGAAAATATTATACTAAAGGACAATCTCTTAATCCATAATTAAAATTTCACAAACACCACAAGATACATTACGAGAAAATATTATACTAAAGGACAATCTCTTACATTTAATGTCCAAGGAACACCCACTGATGGGCTGTAATGGGCCGATGGTTAGGGCGCTCCACTCGCAATCTGAGGGTCGTGGGTTCGAATCCCCGTCACACCAATCGTGCTCGTCTTTTCAACCGTTGGGGCGTTATGACGTGAAGGACAATCCCACTATTCGTTGGTAAAAGAGTAGCCCAAGAGTTGGCGGTGGGTGGGGTTGACTAGCTGTCTGATCTCTAGTTTATGACGCTAAATTAGGGACGGCGAGTGCAGATAGCCCTCACGTAGCTTTGCGCGAAATTCAAAACAACCCAAACAAACTACCCACCGAAACCCATTATATCCCTCGTGTATATATAATGGGAAAGTGTCAAATTGCTGTAGAAATGCAAAAAAAAATAAAAGAGTTAAAAACGAAAATATTTTCGGAACATTATGCAGTACACAACACCTGGCGGATATTTCAATGTCTATAATTTTGTACTTCATGCTTAGGAATGAAATTATGCTTCCATATCCAGTGTTTCTATGTATTTTATTTATTCTAGTACATTGGTTTGGTTTGTTTTGAATTTCGCGCAAAACTACACGAGGGCTATCTGCGCTAGCCGTCCCTAATTTAGCAGTGTAAGACCATAGGGAAGGCAACTAGTCATCACCACCCACCGCCAACTCTTTGGCTACTCCTTTACCAACGAATAGTGGGATTGACCGTAACATTAGAACGCCCCCACGACTGAAAGAGCGAGCATGTTTGGTGTGATGGGGATTCGAACCCGCGACCCGCAGTTTGTGAATCAAGCATATTCTAGTACTTAGTTTCACTCGTCAAGCTGTAGTTGGGAATCACGGAGTTTATAATACTTTCGTGTAAATCAATTATGAGTGTGTTAGCTCTAAACTAAGGTTATAAATGAAGACATTGATTTGAAAATAAACTCGTACTGAAAACGTCACATAGTTACGCTCATTACACGTCTGGGCATTTTGTTAAATTTACACCTTAATAAAAAAAAATCCACGAAACGATCGTTTTTGTGGAACAAAGCCCATTTTGCAACATTGCTTTTTTTTAACTATACCCAATGTGAATTTGGATAAACAAGTTTTGAAGTTTGAGTTTTGTGCTTTCAAGTGTTACTCGTAATAACAATCGAACTTATTTACTCCCACCTTTCTCCCAGGATATTTGATCAATCGGGTACCCAGCAACTCGACAGTGGAGATAACTAGTTTCAGCCGACACTACAACTTTAGCTGGCATAGTTTTCACTATGGGGTTTCCAAAAACGTTTAGACGGGCGGAATGGCGTATGCTGCCAACATCATTTCCGGCGGTGCACTCGTACGCTCCTCCATCTTGGACTTGGACGTTGCTAATATTGACGAAACTAACCACATTTCCACTGCGACTGACATAATCCCCTATGCGTACTCGGTCATTGTCTGGCACGGAATATCCATCCAAAGCCCACGTTACCTGAGGAAGTGGAGTTCCTGATGCAGTACAGTGTAAAGATACGCTAGGTCCTGGATTCAGGGTCTGGTCAGGGAATGTCTCTAGTAGAACTGGAGCAGTTTCTGGAATGAAACGTATATATATATATAAATATAGTGAAAGATTAATAAATACGGTACAAATGAAATACGTTTTTTTTGTTTTTTGAATTTCTCGCAAAGCTACAAGAGGGTTCTCTGTGCTAGCCGTCCCTAATGTAATAGTGAAAGACTAGAGAGAAGGCAGCTAGTCATCACCACCCACCGCCAACTTTTGGTCTACTCTTTTACCAACGAATAGTGTGATTGACCATGACATTATATCGCCCACCCCGCGGCTGAAAGGGCGAACATGTTTCGTGGGACGAGGATTCGAACTCGCGACCCTCAGATTGCGAGTCGAGCGCCTTAACTACCTGGCAGTGCCGGGCATGAAACATATAAGAATTATTAAGTTCAGAATAACTATGTAAATGTTTTAGTTCTTTATTTAATTTAAACGCTTTCATACAGGGGTGACTCTTCAGGCACATAATAGTTGTAAACATGACATCACGGAGTTACAAGTTTGTTGTTTGTTTGTTCTCGAGCACAACGCTACACAACGAGCTATCTGTACTGTGCTAACCACGGATATCATCGCCCGGTTTTTAGAGTTTTATAAGTCTTCTGATTTACCCTGAGCCACGGGGGAGGGATGAAGATACAAATAATAAAATAGAATAAAAGATGAAAATTTATAACTAAAAGGGACAAAAATGATTTTAATCCTAATGTTTATAACAAGTGTTGACTGGAACAATATTATTAAATACTTTGGTTTTGCTTTCCGCTCTATTTCATAGTTTGAAAACAGTTTGTAAAGTTGAAAATTGCGGTCTGTGCATTACAACAAGTCTACAAATGTTCATTCACACTATCAGGGTTTTCATATATATATGTGGGCTGGAATTCTTTTACAGTAGGTGCCTGTGATTTGTTGGCGATAAATTCGAACAATATACGGACAGCACACAATCCACTTGTTTCAAAATAATATATATATATATTCAAAACAAGCCAAACGTTTGTCTTTACATTATAAGATATCACGATTGTATCTAAAACTCTAAATAATTCTATTTTTTCTTCTATTATCACAATATAATTAGTGATAAGTTCACTTACGTTACCCCGTGGGTTACCACAGTTTTAAACAGAGCTTTAAATAATTCTCTTTTACATCAAAAGTCCATACAGGCTGGTTCACTTGCTTTAGACCTCAATTTACGAGACTAATTATTCTTCTTTAGTCTGTTTCTTACAGCTAAGTCTGAGATAGATTCATTTACGTTACTCCATGGGTTACTACAGTTATATCTCGAACTTTAAATAATTGTCTCCTTTTCGTCAAAGTCCACACAGGCGGGTTCAGTTACTTTGACAAGACAAATTATTCTCCTTATCTCTGTTAAACTCTGAAACTCACTTCAGATAACGCCAGTTACGGTGAAACTAACAAACATGCAGTCTATCTTCACTTTCACTAACTTAACTTTTTCTGACTTCACTTAACTTGTTAGTTATCACAGTTTTATCGTCAAAAGTCCACACAGGCTGGTTCAGTTACTTTAGAACCCAATTGACAAGACAAATTATTTTTTCCTATCTCTATTGTTACAATACAGCTGTGAAACACACTATGTAAGAAATTCCCCGTTAAGGCTAATCACTCACACGCTGGCTAAGTTCGCGTTTTCTTTCACTAACTAACTTACTATCTGCACGTATTTATAACACGCGACAGAGAAATCTAGAATTATCTAGCCCTCTAGTAGCAACAATATTACACATAACTAGAAAATTTTGGAAGCTTCGAGTAAGATGACGTCAACAATATTTTTACTAAAGCCTACTACATAAGTAAACTGCATATTTAATTTCTGTAGTGCATATTTGTGTATATAAGACATATTAATGCTGGAAATAAACGATCTTCTAACCCCAAAATGTAGTTTTTTATTTAATTAGACATTAAAGTTTCGCTTTACAGCTTCTTCAGGGGCGTGCATTAAAACACGAACCGAAACTGACAGAACAAAGCTTCAGATGGTTTAAATAATAAAATCTATTCAAATCTATAACGTGCATTTGTACAGCATAATTTTGATGTATTAAGTAGTAAAGAAAAGTATTGTTGAAACGATAAGCAGTTGATTATTTATATCTTCTTACCCATTAACTAAATACGTACATTGATATCAGATTGTTTGTCTTTATATACTTACAAATCTGTATACTTGAATCATATAATGAAGCACCTTTTCCAGCGTTTCGACTATTCAATAGTTCCTTGTAATACGAGCTTCCAGAAGGAGTGAATTCAAACTGATATAGAATGAACCCGCAGTTTTGTTATTATTTGGTCGTTTAGAACAACGCAACACATCACAGTATATACTAATAATGCCTATTCATCTTTAATAAACGTTTCAACCTATAATATCTATTATTACCTTTTAAACTACAAAAATTGTCTAGATCCTCGGGTAGGATCTCGATATTTGAAAGTACTCAAAAACAACCTACCACCTAAAACCAGTTCTAAAGCAGCTTGTGCAGAATCGTCTTTGTTGGTTACGTAACACTGGTAAATGCCTTTATCTTCACGTCCAACAGATGATATGTGAAGCGAACTACTAGTTAGAAGACGAAACTTCATTCCATCAGGCGTCAGAGGGCGCTGATCTTTAACCCACTTTACTGTGTTCACTGGAAATCCTGACACGTTA
The DNA here is from genome assembly GCF_000517525.1 of Limulus polyphemus. Classification (NCBI taxonomy): domain Eukaryota; kingdom Metazoa; phylum Arthropoda; class Merostomata; order Xiphosura; family Limulidae; genus Limulus; species Limulus polyphemus. The sequence goes on from NW_013669135.1 coordinate 68,545, forward strand.
CACGTTAGGATTGTGGATCTTCCAGCGTCGACAAGGAGTCTTTCGGGAGTGAGCTTTGCTTTTAACGGAACTAAAACAGGATAACATCCAGAGTTAGTATAACTCTACAACGATAAAAAAACAGCTTTATTTGTTAAACATTTTTTGTAAAAATAGTAATAATAATAATATATAAGATTGGAGCTTATTAGAATTATAGCATGATAAATAGTTGCAATGGGCTATCTGTGCCCTGCTCACTACGGGTATCGAAACCCGCTTTATATCGTTGTAACTCACTAGGGGAGGCTTCTACGATTGTTAAATACATTTTCATTCCTTTTGGCTTTTTTTTTTTTAACCAAACATGCATGCTATTCCTAAGTCTTACTGTAAACCACTTATATTTCTGAAAGTCAAGTTGTAAAGTATACACATATATAACTTTTATGATTTTTTTATCATCTAACAAAGAAAAATTACCTGTGACTGTTAGGTGTGTTTCCATTCTTTTCAGTCCTATGTTATTTTTCACTAAACATACGTACGTACCACCAACCCTGACGCTGGTTTTTTTAATAAAAAGGGAGCCACTTGCTTGTATTATATTTCCACTGGCTGAAACTGGAATTAGGTTCGTCCCTTCTTTTTTGTACCAGCTAACAAAAAAGCAACTAGATTAATATAAATTAAGGTTCGTCCCTTGTTTTTTGTACCAGCTAACAAAAAAGCAACTAGATTAATATAAATTAAGGTTCGTCCCTTGTTTTTTTTTGTACAAGCTAACAAAGAAAAGCAACTAGATTAATATAAATTTAGGTTCGTCCCTTGTTGTGTTTTTTTGTACCAGCTAACAAAGAAAAGCAACTAGAGTAATATAAATTAAGGTTCGTCCCTTGTTTTTTTTGTACAAGCTAACAAAGAAAAGCAACTAGATTAATATAAATTAAGGTTCGTCCCTTGTTGTTTTTTTTGTACAAGCTAACAAAGAAAAGCAACTAACTTAATATAAATTAAGGTTCGTCCCTTGTTTTTTTGTACCAGCTAACAAAGAAAAGCAACTAAACTGATATAAATTAGAAATTAGTTTATTGGGAATATTTCGCATAAAATCGTCGAAGGTAAAAAATTGTTTCGAATAGTTAAAAATTAAAAACAATGATTAAACATGTTTATCAAAAATTATCTAATCCTATATTCTATCGGCAGTTATTTGTGGATTTTTTTTTCATCCATAGAAATGTTCACTAATATACACACACAGATATACATATATATAAAAACAATATGTATAACTCATACAAGTTTCCACCTGTGGGATACAAATTACATAACATAATATAACACTGTAACACTATAACACTATAACACTTATACCTTTCTATTTTTCCTCTTCTTTATTGTTTTATTCTATTGATTTAGTGAGTTCAAAGGTCATTCTTCAGTATTTAATTTTATATTTGATCTACAATAAAAGCATTCAAGTACAGCCTTACAGCTAAACAGAAAAAAAAACCTAAATTAAATAAATATCTTTTTTTTTAAATATACAGTCATAGAATACAATTCTTATATAAATTAAATATATAAAATATACTAAAAATAAAAAGTTTATCAAATAGTGTTTTTCTTTTAATAAACATTTATTCTAATTATACTTTATCCTGTTGTTATTGGAAAGAGGTTCATTCCGTAAGCTATAACAATACAAAATATACCTGTTAGTTACTATGTTGTCCTTTTTGTAACTCTTAGTAATAATTTTTTTATTGTTGCACAATTCCAACTAACATTACTCACAAAATATTAAGATTTGTTTAAAAAAAATTGACTTTGTTTTTTTTTCCTAACATATATACAGTTGTTCTACAAAATTATAAACCCGTTTCTCCCAATAAATAAAGTTTAATTTTATATTTTTACCGGGTTTTATGTTCATACTTAGACATGCCACACGATATAATTGGATGTATTGAGTTAACACACGTTCAATATCTGACATAGACGAATTATTAGGTCCTAATAAGCACATATTAGCTCAGAACTAACTCTTTAACGAGATTAAAAAACAGCTTATTTTCATTTTGATACAAACGTAATCAATATACTGGTTCATTACAAAGTCGAAGATAAAATACAATAAACAGAACTGATTAATCGCCAAATTAGATTTATATTTAAATTGTAACATTTATCTTTAAACATGTAACAAATTACTAAACAGAAGGGAAAAAATAGGTTAAGTTATCACATTTGTATTAATATAATCCGAACGTTAATGATGGTACTCTTTAGTTGGTTTAGAAGAAAACAGATGGCCGGTATCTGACGGAGTGGCAGCTGTCATCAATTTTACATCTACTAGAAACAACGGGCGTGTAACTACTGGGGAACTGACAAGATAACTGAAAGACATTCAGCTGTAAACTGGCGAGTTCTGAAGCGTCAATTGCTTTTCTTCTCATTATCCTTCATTTGTGACACTTTGGAATGTAATAAAAGCCCAATCGAGCATTATCCATTATAAAAAGTTAGAAATACTATGTTATCACTCGTTGTTGTAATACGTCGATATCTTTATTTTTGTGCTAAGATGCACGAGACCATTGACACCAATTATAATTTTTTTCTTTTTCGAAGCAGCACGTGAGTAGCTTTTGCGAACTTCAAACTGGTAACAATAGAAAGGATCTGCTCGATCTTATAATTACTATTCCGATATGAATCATTCTTTCGTGTTCACCAATGCATTCAATACTCGGTCTGCCTCGATGACCTGGACCACAGTCATAAGTCTTGATTGGAGCTCGTTAATTTAAGTACTACTCATCCGTTGTGCTTTCCACATTCAAGTTGCTACATGTTTTAGATTAGCAAATTCAAGTAGCGTAACATTAAGATGATCAATTGAATGTGATGACAGTAAGTAAGTAAGGCGTGGAAAACTGAAAAAATACCACATCGCACAATATCGTATTAATATGTGAACCATAACCTCATTTTTGACTGTAATATCTTCGTTAAAAAAGGAATTATAACCTAACCGGAATAACGGAATAATTGTGCTTTTCACACCAATTTTAAACTTTGATAAAATGAGAAAATAAAATAGATACTGACAAAACCAGTTCACTTGTTGCCGCTCAATACAATTATTTAAACAGAAAGTTAACAACTGTTTATTCATATATTTAGACTAATAACAAATAAATAATCTTTATTCGTGATTTTTCTACTAGAGTAGACGTTTCTCGTAGTTTTAAAAATAAATAAAACCTACGGATTAAAACAAATAAAAATAAAGTTAAACTTATTTTCGATGTAGAATCGTAGGCCTGAAATAATAATATATTTGCACTTCTACGTAAATATTGAAAAAGTGTAATAGAACGAATTAATGGCCCTAGTAAATGTGTGTGTACTTAGAGCTAGTGACAGATATTATATCGTACTATTAAGAGGGTTATTTTGTGTATAAATACTAATATTCTACAAGAGAATTGTTCTAGTATTTCTTTAATATTCCAATAGTAACACAATAAATTTTATGTTAAAATTAAGAATATATCCTTCCATTTTAAAACGTAAAGATATAATAAGTGAATAAATATGTATTAGAAATAATAACCTAATTATTAAAACTATTATATAACATTCAGACAGAGAGAGAGAGAAGTAGATAATAATAATCTTTGAAAAAAAATAACTTTGCATTTTATATATATATATTACTTAATATCTGTGGATA
>NW_013669135.1:73146-83364 GCF_000517525.1 Limulus polyphemus
CGTGGTTACTTGTAAGTTGGAAGTGGATAAGCTTGTGCTACTGCACAAGTAAGCTCAACTGGTTCTCCCCCTTCAACATTGTACACGGTCCTAGTCTCTGAAAGTCGTGGCGTCTGCTTTATCTGTGGCTCTGCAGACGAGATTAAATCATGTCATAGGTTACTTTTAAATATTCGAGTTATTATTTTGAGAGATAATAAATCATTTTAATGACTTGTTTTAATCGAACAACAGCTATTCTTCATTGAATAACAAAGAAAATAATATCAACTTTATTTTTTATCCCATTTTTTTAGAAGTGCTGTGTGTTCGAAGACAAAGCTAATATAGGGCTATCTGCGCCAGCCGTCACTAACTTTGAATTGACTGAGGGAAGGCAGCTAGTCAATACCACTCACTACCAACTGTTCGGCTACTATTTTACCAACGAATAGTGGGATTGACCGTCACATTATAATGCCCCCACGGCTGAAAGGGCGAGCATGTTTGGTGACGGAGTTCAATCCAGCGACATATAGATTTCGGGTCGAGTGCCTAATCACCAGAACACGCTAGGCCTTACAAAGTTTTAGCACTAACACTATTAAGTCAGCTATATTTTAATGCTTTTAAACTTACGGTTTTAATATCAAAAACCCAGCGAATCATTATAAACCAATAAGCCTAAAAGTTTTTATAAAAATCACGTAAAGGCGGATTTGTTTTTCCACATTCCTCTTAATTTTTTCCATTTCGTATTGAATCAAAGGCCTGTATAAATAGCATTTCAGAGCTATTTTTTATCTCACGAGGCCTTTTGTTCAATACCATAGCTCACCAGTTAGTTTGGACAATGAGAGACAAATCTTTCCAAGAAAAACTTTCATCTACAACTAAATATTGAATTCCCTTCATTTGCATGAATTCGGATTTGAATAAAAGCATTTAAGCTGAATAATGCTGTAAAGTCTTACAATGGCTAATTCCCATAAGCTTGTAACATGGACTCAGTGGCTACTTTTGTAAGGATATTTGTATGGTTTTTGCCTATTGATCCCTAACTTGTTTCTGTACTTTTTGACATTGTCGTCTCTACATCATACTTATTTTTTTCAAAATCTTTTTTATTACTTATTCCCCCTTTTTTTAAACAATACCAATGAATATTTTATAATGATTGGCAGTCGCTATGAAGGCAGCAGTTTTAGACTGGCGGAATGAGTTGTTCTGATGGACATCATGTGTTGAAGTTAGTAAAACGTTATACTGCTTTTACACTCCCCAAGTTAAAATGCAACATTTTGGTGTTTGAATCATCACAACAACTTCTAGATTTGATGAACTAGCCCTTCCGATGTCAGAACCAGAATAATCAGCAGAACATTTGGCTGTAACGCTACTCACCGGTTCTCTACTTTACTGATGTTTTTTGACTAAAACCGAAAGTCTTAATAGCTTTTGAAAACCTAAGTTAGGTGTTCATAAAAGATTTGAGACTATGACGAGCTATACATAATATGCGTCGGCCATCTTTTTCCCGGCTAAGCTTACTGCGCTTAGTGATAATAATTGAGTTCAAAACTCTAAACTTCAAATCAAAGATCATTGGTTTATGATTCTAAATCTGGGATTTGATCATTGAAGTAAGCACATCATATTGATCAGATTTAGGCTTAAACAGAACAAACTGAAATCACAGATTAAAAGGCAGCCAGCCAATGTTATTAAATATAAAGGAAATAAGAATAATTTTTACATAAATATTTTAGTTATACACCGAAGTACTTGTAACACAATTATATAATTATGTATTTTCTTCTTTAACAACAAATATATATGCTAATTCACCATAAATCTGATTTGTAAATTACCTAAATGAAAAAATATAATAGTTATAATTCAGTTGCTTGGCCAAGTAGTTAGAATGCTTGACTCACAACCTGAGGGGCGCGAGTTCGAATCCCCACCCCACCAAACATGCTCGCCCTTTCAGCTCGCGTTATAATGTGACGGTCAATTCCACTATTCGTTGCCTTCCCTCTAGTCTATCACTGACAAATTAGGGACGGTTAGCGCAACAGCCCTCGTGTAGCTTTGCTCGAAATTCAAACCAATTGCTTAATTTGATTAACGCTATAATAGTGGAGGTGTTATAATGTAACAGTCAATCCCACTATTAGTTGGTAAAGAGTTGATAACGAGCTGCCTTCCCTCTAGTCTTTCACTGCTAAATTAGGGACGGCTAGTGCAGATAGCCCTCGTGTAGTTTTTTGCGTGAAATTCAAACCAGTTGTTTAATTACATTAAGTTGTTGTTTATGAAAATTCATAATAGACGTAGTGTCTACTCAACTACTATGTCTGTTGTAACCCAGCCGGCCTGAAGAATTCTGGTATCTGGTGAAAGGCCTCTTCGGCCACTGGATACAATAAATGTAGTGTGGTTAACATAAGATTTTATATTCTCCTTTGCTTTTGCTCATGGGGTCTTAGAACAGATGAATATTGAGAAAAAAAAAGTGGGCTTTAAAGAATTCTGATCTTTGAAGACATAATATATACAAATATATTTTGAAAATAATAAAACTTGTAAAATGAAACTTGCAGTCTCATAAGAAATATTTATGTATTTTTATTTTATTTTTGAGATCTGAGAGTGATTTTTTTCCCACTAAACATGATGTAAAAGCTGCGTACAATAAAAATGATAAATGAGATGAAAATAGAACGTATAAAAATCTTGTAATAATGATACAGAAAAATAGGTTGAGTGATGGGTATATAAATATGATTAAACGTTTATCCTACCAACATCTTTATAGGAATGGTTTGATTTGGTTGATGTTAAGCACAAAGCTACATAATGGGATATCTTTGTTCTGCCCACCACAGGTATCGAAACCAGATTTTTAGCGTCGTAAACCTGAGCAACTGAGGGGGAGGGAGGCTTATGAAAGTGCAGATAAACGTTTGGCAATTGTTAAAACATTAAAGTCCACACACACATCAAATATTTCAAAAAGTTAAAAAACAACATCTCGTTCAGGTTTACTAAAGTTTACACTACTATTACTATTTAAACAACTGTTACAAATAACAGTTTGAGTGTAAGTATTTACCTGTAATTATCAGGGTTCCTGAATTTTGGCTTAGCTGGGATTCTCCACTCAGTAAGTGAGTGGTACGACAGAAATAGCTTTTATATCCATCTTCATCCGTAGCATTCCGGATATGAAGCTCCCCATGGGAAAGAACACTGAAGCGCCCTCCTACGTCAAGTTTAAAAACAATGGAAACTATTAAGATAAAGACATTATATAACTTATAGTTATGGTTTACTGAGCAAACGGTTGTTATTTCTCTCTTTTATTTACAGTTAGAAACCAGTCGGTGAATCCAGTACAGTATGAATATATCACTACAGTATGAATATATCAGTGCAGTATGACTATATCAGTACAATATTAATACATCAGTGCAGTATGAATATATCAGCACAGTTTTAATACATCAGTACAGTATTAATACATCAATTCAGTATTAATACATCAGTACAGTATGAATATATCAATGCAGTATGAATATATCAGTGCAGTATTAATACATCAGTACAGTATTAATATATCAGTACAGTATTAATACATCAGTGCAGTATTAATATATCAGTGCAGTATGAATATATCAGTGCAGTATTAATATATCAGTACAGTATTAATACATCAGTGCAGTATTAATATATCAGTACAATATTAATGCATCAGTACAGTATTAATACATCAGTGCAGTATTAATATATCAGTGCAGTTTTAATACATCAGTACAGTATTAATACATCAGTGCAGTATTAATACATCAGTGCAGTATTAATACATCAGTACAGTTTTAATACATCAGTACAATATTAATACATCAGTGCAGTATTAATACATCAGTGCAGTATTAATACATCAGTGCAGTATTAATACATCAGTACAGCATTAATCTTAGATGTAGATGTAGCTTCTTTGTTTGTTGTTGTTGTTTTTAGTAAAACCATTATTGGAGGTTTTGTTGAACTTGGAATTATTTTCAAAATCCTATGAATTTAAATATGCCCAGAAAAAATATCATTTTAAAGTTTTTCTAATCAATAAGAAAACGTTATTTAATTATATATATATATAAACATATAAAAGAATATATTGCTCATTTGTTATTAAGCACAAACTACACAATGGTCTAGTTGTCCTATGCCCGCCACGTGTATCGAAACCTGATTTTTAGAGTTATAATCCTTCAAACTTACCATTGAGCCACGAAGGAGCAGAAGCATATTAAAAAAGGCACTCAAACGTATATTTTATAATGTTAATACAAATACAAAATACAGCTTCCATATTACATAATACAGCATATTAAAAAAAGGCACTCAAACGTATATTTTATAATGTTAATACAAATACAGCTTCCATTACTTATTTATTTGAAATATTAATTATAAAATAAAAGTTGGTCAAAGGCTTTAACTCCGCTGGATTTGCTAATAACTAGCTTTGTATTTAACGAAAACTTGATTTATAAAAGGCCTATAACAGTGACAGTGATTTGAAAGTTTGTTAGTAAAATCCCAGACGAAGCTACATTAATCCAGATTAATTTGTCCATGTTCTAAAATCATGTTGGAAGACTTCATGATTTCATTTATCTTAATTCCTCCATAATTTGTAGCTGTCGGACGTGTCTAAGATCCTAAGAACCAAAGATTTCACAATACGAGTTCTAGTCATGGCAACTGTAATCACGTGCCCTGTAATTTCATTTAGAAACAGTCGCTGCAAACCCTAGAGACAATTAAGCCCTTATTAGATGTTTCAGGCAGATAATTAGAGCTATGTAAAATGATAATACGTATATATATGAATATTGTTTCAACCAGAGAACTGCCGACCGTATTATGATTGCAACAATTGTATCTATCTCATCAGTCATTTAATGATATATATATTCCGTATTATATAGATATATGTGTATATTCGAGACGTCTGTGGCTAACACATATTCACACACACACAGCGAACGTATTCATAATTTTGCGCGTATTTTCGCTGATTAGAAATTCGTGTACAACATTAATAAGACTTTGTTAGGAATGTCTATTCCTCTGTGCACGATCTCCCCCTAGTGTAAACTGTGTTATAGATTTTGCGGTTTGCTTGTGTACACACTTGTAAGACCTCTTCTCCATTACATCTTACGTCGTTTCAAAAGCTAACACAAAGCGACACGAGTTAAAGTTTCAAAAATCCTTTAATATCCAAGATCCGTTCCCACGAGGCGCTTATTAGCAACAAGAGATAACACCGCAGCATTAATATAATTACGTTTTCCTTCTCTAGAGTCGGCAAGTCGATACTGTTCGGTTCCAAATTAACCCGAGAAAATAGAGTTAAAAAAAATACATAACATAACGAGATGGTAACGTCGTTCATTACTGTGTAGAATATTCGGTACTAATTTTTAATTAGTTAAAAAATATGTCACTAGAGTAAGTTCTAATTTGAATATTTTTAATTTAGCTTTAATTTTGATTTATTAATAGCCTTTTTTTTTTCTACACTGTTAGATATCATAATACACTAAGTTAGAAATGTGTGGGCTTTTCCAATAGCAAAGCCACATGACACTATCTGCTATCTTCACCGAGAAGAATCGAACCCCTTATTTTAGCGTTGTAAATCCATAGACTTACCACTGTCCCATCGGGTGAGTGACTAGAAGTATGAGCAGCAGTATAAAGAAAATAGTTATTCACAAAATAATAGTGTAAGAAAAAATAAAAAATGAAATAGCTGCCGGAATATAAATTAATAATTCATAAAATTTTAAAGAGACAAAAAGAAGTTTATTTGCACATCAAGAATGTCCCTTCCATCTCCCAACTATAACCAACCCTTCTCATGTATTCATCCAATCTTTTCTTGAACTCAGTTAAATGTTTGCCTCCACCACTCTTGAAGGCAACTCATTCAAAACCCAACCACCCTCTTTGAAAAGTAATACTGTCTAAGCTGCAGACGATTCCTACGCTGCCAAAATTTGAACTTATGATCCCTTGTATTATTGTTTTCACTGCTAAACACAAAACATGTTTGATGAATCTATATTAGCAATACCCTTAATAATCTTAAACACCTCAATCAAATCCCCTCTGACCCTTCTCCTCTCCAGAGAAAACAAGTTTAAAGATTTTAGTCTCTCCTCATAGGACAATCCCACCATCCCAAGTATCATCCTAGTGGCTCTTCTCTGAACCCTCTCCAATAATGCAATGAGGAAGGGAGCCCAAAACTGTACACAGTACGCTAAATGATGCCTTACAATTGACCTATACAGTGAAACAATAATAACCCTGTGCTGTATATTCAATATTTCTATAGATGCCACCCAAAATTCTATTAGCCCTATTGCTAGCTACAATGCCCTGTTTAGATGACTTGAGTGATTTTTCAATCACAACACCAAGATATTTTTCTTCAACCACAGTATTTAGAGTATTTCCATTTAAATTGGAACAATAATCTGAATTGTGCAAACCTATATGCATCACCTTACATTTTGGATAGTTAAACATCATCTGCCACGTATTGGCCCAATACATCAAGTGATCTAAATCTCCCTGTAAGTTTGCAGCATCTTTGATACAGTTAGCCACCCCAAAAATCTTAATATCATTTGCAAACTTCAACATTTTGTTAGCCATTCCAGAGTCAATATCATTAACATAAATCACAAACAGCAAAGGATCCAGTACAGAGCCGTGAGGCACACCGCTTGTAACTGTGATCCAGTCACATCTAACTCCATTTATTACTACTCTCTGCTTTCTACTCTCCAGCCAATTTTCTATCCAATTTAATAACATTACCCCCACACCCACAGATTCAATTGTTCTAACACGTCTTTTGTGAGGCACCTTATCAAACACTTTCAGAAAATCAAGGTAAACCAAATCCACAGTATTTCCTTCATCAACTCTTGCACTAATATCCTCAAAGAATGTCAGAAGATTTGTTAAACAAGACTTTCCCTTAATGAAACCATTCTGGCTCTTTGACACTATATCAAACTGCTTTACGTGTCTCTGCAATACATCTTTGATCACACTCTCCAAAACCTTTCCAACTACTGGTGTAAGACTAACTGGCCTATAATTGCCTGGACAATGTTTATCACCTCCTTTAAATATTGGACTAACATTAGCCAACTTCCAATCTTCTAATACTCTTCCACTACTCAATGGCCGATAAAAAATATCAGCTAGTGATTCACAAATAAAATCTTTAAGTTCCTTTAAAACTCTATGATAAAAGTTGTCTGTTCCAGGGGATTTATAAATTTTTTGGTTTCCCAATTTTTCTCTCACAATTTCAGAACATCAATATTTTCCCCATACGTTGAGTGGTCTGGTTGAGGTATAATACCTGTATCTTTAATAAGTTTAACATCTGATAATCTTCCGAGATCAGCTCCCCAATATCATTTTAAGAGGCCCAATCCCCATACTACCATTTTGTTTACCCATCATATACCTAAAGAATTCCTTATTGTTTGATTTAACTCTCTCAGCCAACTCTCTTTTATATACAGTTTTTACCCTTTTAAATTCATTTTTATACAGTTCTCTTGGTTTTCTATAGTCCTCCAAGTCATTATTATTTCCAATAAGTTTAAATTTCTTGAATTTATTATGTTTATCCCTAATATGATCTCTTAAACCTTTGCTAAACCATAAGTATGTTCTGTATGCATATCAATTTATCCCTAAATACTTCTCACATCTGTTCAAAATTCCCTCCCAACTCTTTTTTCCAATCTACAGAAGTCAGATCATTAAAATAGGCTTTCCTAAAATTAGAAATCATGGTACTATTCATCTTCAATTCTACATGTAGTAAAATCCCACACCTAACAGTGCAATGGTTGCTTCTATTTAAATGCTCACCAACCACAACTCTGTCTATCATATTCACATCAGATGCTAATATTAAATCTAATATAGCTTCCCCTCTTGTAGATTCCATCACCAGTTGGTGTATAAAAGTATCCTGAACAATTTCCAAAAACCTATCCCCCTCACAGTCAAACTAACTTTTCCCGATCAATACCCCTGAAATTATTATCTCCCATCATAACAATATAATTTTCAGCTACCGTTCTGATCTCATTATACAGTTTCTCATGAACTTCCACATTCTGACCTGGTGGTCTATAACAAATCCCAATTACAAGACTTTTCCCCCTTTATATCTACTAACATTAACCCAAATTGATCCAACCTCAGTGCTACTTTCTTTAATATGCTCTAACTCAACAGGATGCAATTCAATCCTCACAAATAAAGCTTTTCCTCCCCTTTTTTCAATACTCTATCTCTAGTAAATAATCTGTAGCCTGGTATTTCAAAAAACAAATAATCTCATCATAATTGTTCAAATCCAACCAAGTCTCAGTGATACCCATAATATCAAAATCCTCAGTTTCTACAACTGCTTTAAACTCATCAATATTATTTCTAATACTCCTAACATTACAATTAGTAACAATTAATCATAGATTTTAGAATATGTTCATGTTTTATACCTGTTTTCCTGTCAGTTATATTTCCTATTTTACTAATACCATAGCCCTCACCTCTGTCTAGCCCTAGATTAAATTTACCACTACAGTTGAGTTAATAGCCCTTGCTAACATGCTAGCCCCTGCCTTGTTTTGGTGTAAGCCGTCCATTCCAAAAATATTAACTTTCCCATTAAATTATCCGACAAATCCAACCAGCCTATTTGTTCATCTATAAATATTCATCAAAGCCTGGCATTCAGTCCTAGTGACCTACTTTGTATCTTATCCCCACAATTTATTCGGAGCCCAATTGTATTAAAACTGCACGTAGTTTAATTTTATCCCAATTATATTAAAAACACGTGTAGGTAAGTTTTAGCCTAATTATGTTAAAACACACACACACGCATATATATTAACCTAATTATATTAAAAACACACGTAGTTAACTTTTAACACTTAATTATATTAAAAATACATGAAGGTAAGATTTAGCCTAATTATGTTAAAACACACACACGCGCATATATATTAACCTAATTATATTAAAAACACATGTAGTTTACTTTTTCCTAATTATATTAAAAACACATGTAGTTTACTTTTCCTAATTATATTAAAAACATGTGTAGTTTACTTTTAGCCTAATCATATTAAAAACACACGTAGTTAAATTTAATAAATGCCTTGATTTTAAACCTTTAACGCAGATGATATGTATTTGCTGTACTAATTACATGCAAACATGGACACCTAACTTTGTTTAAAAATGATGGGAAGGGCAAGGGGAAGGAATAACTGGTGAGTGAAACGAACCAAAAATGTTTTTGCTAAATAAAAAATTAGGGTGGCACATGCCCCTTTCTTCCCACCAGGTTGTTGGGTTGAATGTATAATACTGGTACCACTAATTCAAGTTTGAACTCTTTACTTCATGAATCGATAATAGTCACTAATTAGGCCTAAAAAGTAAATATTGAACCAACATGTAAAAGTTTACTGCGACTGTGCCTTATTATCTTTCATTTACAAATAGTATGGATCTATGGGATAATACGGTTCACTAATAATAAGTTTCCAAATATTTGTTTTTTCAATGAGCTGTATATAAAACAGGATTAACTCACAAAATTATACTTGTATAACAATAGTTCAACAACTGTTATAATCGGTATCCAAGGTAGAGGACATTGTATGGGTGTTTTTTCTGTAGAAGTCTATCTTTAAGTGGGGGCAAAATAGAAAAATATATTTACTTATATGATGTAGTCTCCGTCAAAAATATATATTTACATGTTTAAAACTTTTAACATGCTGTCAAAGAATGTTTTGTGTTTACTAAGTTATATATGAGTACACATACTCTAGTTGTATATGAGTACACATACTCTAGTTATATATGAGTACACATACTCTAGTTGTATATGAGTACACATACTCTAGTTGTATATGAGTACACATACTCTAGTTGTATATGAGTACATATACTCTAGTTATATATGAGTACACATACTCTAGTTATATATGAGTACACATACTCTAGTTATATATGAGTACATATACTCTAGTTATATATGAGTACACATACTCTAGTTGTATATGAGTACACATACTCTAGTTATATATGAGTACACATACTCTA
>NW_013669135.1:84364-88959 GCF_000517525.1 Limulus polyphemus
TACTCAAATTATATACGAGTACATATACTCAAGTTATATATGAGTACACATACTCTAGTTATATATGAGTACACATACTCTAGTTATATATGAGTACACATACTCTAGTTGTATATGAGTACACATACTCTAGTTATATATGAGTTCACATACTCTAGTTATATATGAGTACACATACTCAAATTATATACGAGTACATATACTCAAGTTATATATGAGTACACATACTCTAGTTATATATGAGTACACATACTCAAGTTATATATGAGTACACATACTCAAGTTATATATGAGTACACATACTCAAGCTATATATGAGTACACACACACTCAAATTTACGAAAACAATATTATTTAGCTTACATACAGACACGCACACAAATATATATATGAAGACGAAATGTGTGTTTGTTTGCACCCTAATTCTTCCGATCATTTTGGGCCAACCTCAACCAAAAATTGTATGTAAACACTGTAAACTATGGGGAATGCCCTAAGAGGATCAAAATTGAGCTTAACCCTATTTCTATTTTATAAAGCCTGTTGGTTAATTACTCCCAGCCTATTGAGTCAATCTCAAACAATCTTGGCAGGTTGATGCTCTTGACGATGTTGAATATTCTGAAGGGATACAAGGTCAAAGTATGAAAGTTGCTGGATTGTTTCTCAAACAACCATGCTTTTCTCATGGTCAATGAGATTTAGGGTGTTCAAGGGTTGGATCACCTCAAAATCTTTATTTGTTGGTAGATGGAAAGCAAACTGCAAATGTTGTTTATGAAGAAACTTTGTTATAATTTTAAAATTTTGAGATAAAGATTATGTTCAGGTAATTACTTTGAAATACATGATTGCTGTTAAACTTACATTGTTTTAATTAAGTTTAAACATTCCCCGTCATGTGACGGGTATTTCAGCTTGTTTATATATATCTGTGTGTGTGTGTGTGCGTGCGTGTCCTGTACAACTATTTGGATATCTTATATAAAACATTCAGAAAACAAGATCTGTTAGACACGTGTTTTTTGGAGGTACACTTACCGTTTGCTATGTTTGAGACAATAGTAATACCATCATCCCTGTCCCATGCTGTCACGATGACGTAGTCTCTGACGTAGATAGGAATATAACATCTGAGAATCGCTGTGTTCCCCCTTGTAACAAATTCGTCATAAACCTGAACCTCGTAGTTTTGGTGGACCACTGCAAGTTTAAACAACATATATATATATCAATGTATTTAATTATTTATTCATAAATAGCCATGTACAATATGCTCGTCATTTAAATATTGTATTATTGGCTGGTTTTGGCTTAGTTGTTGACGTGTTGAGCTGTAGATCGTAGGGCCCACTGTTCGAAACTTGATGCTTTACACTTTTTATCTGAAACATTCAGTCCCGTTATTCGAGCCGGACACGGGTTTTATGGCGACGGATTCTGCTGGCTGACTGGTCAGTAATTTAACATTTTCTTTAGCCTACGCCTGAAGCCTAAGGTTCACTGACTAGGTCGTTTAGCCTAGAAACACATAAGGTATCAGCTTAAGTTAACTTTGGTTTAGTACTGGTCAATCGTTTAATACCATAAACGAACTTAATTTATTAACATATCCACCTATCTACGTATCTCACTTTGACGTTTAAGTGGGCCTTAAAACAAATTTTAAGTCTACGTTATCGCCACTTAAGGATGACATGAGCAAACATGTTGGATTTTGAAAAAACAACAACTGTTTTTTAAAATATGTTTAAGGAAACTTCGAAGAAGTTTTTTTATTATCAGATCTTCAAGATATCATGGACAAATTCGTGAAAAAAAATTGATCCTGTACCATTAAAATACGGAACTTATAATTACCTTTCATCTTAATGAAGAAATACGGAACTTATAATTACCTTTCAACTTAATGAAGAAATACGGAACTTATAATTACCTTTCACCTTAATGAAGAAATATGGAACTTATAATTACCTTTCACCTTAATGAAGAAATACGGAACTTATAATTACCTTTCACCTTAATGAAGAAATACGGAACTTATAATTACCTTTCAACTTAATGAAGAAATACGGAACTTATAATTACCTTTCAACTTAATGAAGAAATACGGAACTTATAATTACCTTTCACCTTAATGATTTGTTTGTTTGTTTTGAATTTAGCGCA
Source organism: Limulus polyphemus (assembly GCF_000517525.1). NCBI lineage: Eukaryota > Metazoa > Arthropoda > Merostomata > Xiphosura > Limulidae > Limulus > Limulus polyphemus. Next base: position 86,534 of record NW_013669135.1, read on the forward strand.
AAGCTACACGAGGGCTATCTGCGCTAGCCGTCCCTAATTTAGCAGTGTAAGAATAGAGGGAAGGCAGCTAGTCATCATCACCCATCGCCAACTCTTGGGCTACTCTTTTACCAACGAATAGTGGGATTAATAACAGATATTCGTTACAATGTTAGAAATTCCAGTTCCTGTTTACATTTTACTAGACATTACCTTCGTCATATTAAAATAAATGTTCCATTTAATTTGGCTAAAATAATTATAAAAATTGCTAGTGATTACATTAAATAAGATATTATATTAAATCAGTTGAAGGTATATTTTTACATGATAGAAATTACTTAGAGAGTCTTATAGATGTCGCACTTTCACGTGCTAAACAAAGATCAATAACTTCAAACCTGTATTACAATTTATTTTAACTTATTTCCAGAATGCTCTACCGGAGATTAACAAAGTGGGAGACGTAATAGAATTTGCGTTGTTAATATAGTAATTGAACATGTTTAAATGGTTTTAATATCATTAGTGTTTATATACGACCAAAATATATTTAAAACAACTACTTTGTAAATCTTATACATTTGATTACAATAATAATAATGAGAAAAACTTAGAAGAGGGAATTATAACTTGTGGTGCTAAAATATTTCCGTTTAGCAAAGACGAGTAAAATGTGATTTTTGCTATTAAGTAGTCGTTCAACTGTAATTCTATAAACTGTATTTATATTGTACTACGCCCGGTGTATACGGACGTTTATATCAAACAAAGCGTTTTGTTTGTTTGTTTTTGAATTTCGCGCAAAGCTACACGAGAGCTATCTGCGCTAGCCGTCCCTAATTTAGCAGTGTAAGACTAGAGGGGAGGCAGCTAGTCGTCAACACCCACCGCCAACTCTTGGGCTACTCTTTTACCAACGAATAGTGGGATTGGCCGTCACATTATAACGCCCCTACGGCTGAAAGGGCGAGCATGTATGGTGTGACGGGGATTCGAACCAGCGACCCACAGATTGCGAATCGAGTGCCTTACCCACTGGCCATGCCGGGCCCTAAACAAAGTGAAAATCTTAAGATTAAATCTTCACAAATCACATGTTAAAAGTATCATTCTACCGTTCGGTTGAGTGTTAAAAAAAAACATTTTTTACAAATATTGTTTCCCATTTGGGAGAGGTGAAAGTAAAGAAAGAAAGACTAGTTTATGAAGTATATTGAGGTGAAAGTAAAGAAAGAAAGACTAGTTTATGAAGTATATTGAGGTGAAAGTAAAGAAAGAAAGACTAGTTTATGAAGTATATTGAGGTGAAAGTAAAGAAAGAAAGACTAGTTTATGAAGTATATTGAGGTGAAAGTAAAGAAAGAAAGACTAGTTTATGAAGTATATTTTATTAAAAACTTTAAATCTTTACTGAATTTAGAAAACAATAATATGTAAAAGTTTGTTTTTAGGAAATACAATCAGTATTATTAATACATTTCTTTAATCTAATTTGAATTCATCCTATATTTTTCTCTATATTGATGTTAATTATATTAATGTTTAACGCTATCAAGTTATAAGTATATTTTTGTCGTTCAATAAATGGTTTCCTTTAGCATGTGCGTGATGTAAAACTCTCTTAATACAATAATTAAGAAATTGTTTCGATGTTGTGTGAGAAGCGGCTCTAATGTTGCGAAAGCATTACCACTACTGAAATAAACACTTAATTTTGAGCTCCTACCCCCTTTATTTTTCATCTTATATAAAATTTAAGTAGACTTTACAGCAAATTCTAAATCTGCATGTATCTATGTATATATAAACGTAGCAAACAAATAGCCAAATAGCGTTTTCACATTCAGAGGGAAACGTACGCGATAATACAATTCAACCACGTATCGAACTACTAAATGGTTCATTCTCTGTAAATATTGATGCACTGAATTAAGCACGCTTTCGGAGGTTTTATCGACATTGGTCTAACTAGAATGAACAAATTCGGTGTACGTGCTGAAGACATTATCAGACCATTGGTTCAGAGAAATGGTCTTTTGTTATCCTTAAAATGTTCAAGTTTGCTAATACTTGGTTTCAGTGTGCTCCTTTTCGTTGTTGTGCAGCGCTTTTATTGGCAGATAAAGAGCGCAGTCTTATTAGAGAGCTAAAACATTACACGACAATAAATCCGAATGCATGGAAAGCCCGCTAAGGCATCAGACATGTTGGCAACATAACATAAAGTCCCACCGAAGCTCAAGAAAATTTGTTTTTGTTATTTTTTAGCAAAAAGCTACACAGTGAACTATTTGTGCTCTATTCACCACTGGGAGTTAAGCCCCTGATTTTAGCGTTGTTAGTTTCTAACCTTGCTGTTGGCTCACTGAAGGACTTTGTATACTTTATGCTTGAGTGTTTTATTCAATATTTTCCCTATTGCAAGATGAAGCTTGCCGCTGGCT
>NW_013669135.1:89762-94767 GCF_000517525.1 Limulus polyphemus
GAACATACGATATATTTTGTAGTAATCAAAAAACATATTGTAAGACATCGACAATTCTATTTCGTGAGATATACAAATAAGTGAAGTTATGAAAGAAAAAAAAAACATATTGTAAGACATCGACAATTCTATTTCGTGAGATATACAAATAAGTGAAGTTATGAAAGAAAAAAAACATATTGTAAGACATCGACAATTCTATTCGTGAGATATACAAATAAGTGAAGTTATGAAAGAAAAAAAAACATATTGTAAGACATCGACAATTCTATTTCGTGAGATATACAAATAAGTGAAGTTATGAAAGAAAAAAAAACATATTGTAAGACATCGACAATTCTATTTCGTGAGATATACAAATAAGTGAAGTTATGAAAGAAAAAAAAACATATTGTAAGACATCGACAATTCTATTTCGTGAGATATACAAATAAGTGAAGTTATGAAAGAAAAAATAAACATATTGCTGTTAAGCCTGCGTGGCTTTCGAACCTTTGAAACCGAAACTATGAAACCTATTTTACTGTTTAACCTTAGTCTAACATGATAGCTTTCTGTTTCTCCCTTATAAAAACGTTTGGTAATGTTCTCACCAATCAGTCAATATATAAACAAACTAGATCATGAGATGTGCTCTCTTATTATTACTTATCTGTTTACAGTTTACATTTGTAAAAAAGTAAAGTTATTTCCTTAGAAGTTCTGATAAACTTCATCAGTAAGACGCTAGTAATATTGTACAGTCGAATAGTGTAGATATCTTACACCTGCAGACATGGTTACTAGATATATTACACCTGTAGACATGGTTACTAGATATATTACACCTGTAGACATGGTTACTAGATATATTACACCTGTAGACATGGTTACTAGATATATTACACCTGTAGACATGGTTACTAGATATATTACACCTGCAGACATGGTTACTAGATATATTACACCTGTAGACATGGTTACTAGATATATTACACCTGTAGACATGGTTACTAGATATATTACACCTGTAGACATAGTTACTAGCTATATTACACCTGCAGACATGGTTACTAGCTACATTACACCTGCAGACATGGTTACTAGATACTTTGCACCTGCAGACATGGTTATTAGATACTTTGCACCTGCAGATTATATATATTACACCTTCAGACATGGTTACTATATATATTACACCTTCAGACATGGTTAATGTATATATATTACACCTGTAAACATGGTTACTAGATATATTACACCTGTAAACATGGTTACTAGATATATTACACCTTCAGACATGATTACTATATATATATTACACCTGTAGACATGGTTACTAGATATATATTACACTTTCAGACATGGTTACTATATATATATATATATATATTACACCTGTATACATGGTTACTAGATATATTACACCTTCAGACATGGTTACTATATATGTATGTATATATTACACCTTCAGACATGGTTACCATATATATATATATATATATTACACCTGTAGACATGGTTACTAGATACATTACACCTTCAGACATGGTTACTAGACAGATTCAATCTTCTACGGTTTACCACCGGTAGTTCTTTCCGTCTCCTGGAGTCCAACTGTGATGATGAATCCCAGGAGCAGGAGCTTCCCACCAGTCATCAACTATTTCTACAGAATAAGCTCGATGGCGCGAAAGACGTAAAAATTGGAGACTATTAAAGCTGTGTAATAAAACCACAAGCGTTTTAACTTGTACTCTGCCACGTTCCTGACGGCTTCATATTACCAAGTTAAATACCGTGACGCCGTTTGTGGATTATAAGAGGAAGCCTACCTCTGAGACGTGTATATGTTTAGGTGATTAATTAGGAAGCTTATTTCACAGAAGGTGAATATATTACATACATTTCTCGGAGCAAAAACCTAAATCACCTAAATCCTTGCTTATTTCGTTGCCAAGTACCACACTTTGACCAGCTTAATATTTAATGCAGGCTTCTTTCCACGTCTTTTACAACATCTTGACACATGTCGTATTATTATGATCATAATTCATTTTAAGTCTAGTGGAAAAACCTTTAAAAAAATTGCAAACACCTAATGTATCTATCTACCTACAGTCACTGAGGGGTTTGAAATTAGACTCATTTTATTTGAGTCTCTTTAAATTTAAATTTTAAAGCTTTTTTATGTGCTTACAATCTGAGGGTCGCGGGTTCGAATCCCCGTCACACCAAACATGCTCGTTCTTTCACAGAGGGAAGGCTGTCAAGTGGGTTGCATCCTTGACGTAAGAAACAGCTTTAGAAACGATGGCAGAGCAAGATCTGCCATCGGCTCAACGGTCCGCAAGGACTATGTGAAATGAAAAAAAATGTGCTTAAAAGTTATCTATAATTAACATTAACAATTTCGGGATTGTTAATTTTTCTGCTACATTAATAGTATCTGTACGTCACCGCTTCGGAAGCTGGTGTCAGTTTCATCAAACACACATATATTTACTAAAAATACAAGTGATTATGTAGAAGGTGAGTTAGCGTTTTAATGCAACTAAAAATTCACAGATAAACTAAACAATAGAAGAAAATAATAAATGGACGACAAACATAACCGTAATCATAAAAAAAATAGAATTTTTATCACACAACGAGGCAACTGAGTGCGAGATTGATTGTAGCGGCCTGTTCATTTTAGACCGTTACAAAATGTCAAATGAGAATCAACTTTTGGGGCACCCTGTACTTTATATGATTAATCTGTTGCGTGAAATATGTTGTCCTGACAGTTTCTTAGTCAATTAAAGTAGTTTCAGTTATCTTATTAAACTAGAAAAGTTTTATTATTAATCTTTTTTAAGCTAAATAAATAATTTATTTATTTATGCATGTTGGTGGAGTATTCATTATCTCGAGCACACGGATGACTTTACTTAGATTAAAACACCTACTTATCACCCAAAGCTTAGGACTGTTAAGTTTTAAAAAATAATGCTTCTAATCATAATGGTATAGCATATTCAAAAGATTTGAAGAATAATGTTTGCCTGTACGATAACGTTATGTTTAATTGCGTTTTTTCATCTCCTTAAATGAACACTGAAATACACATTCTACCTGCTCTCAGATGGACGTCTCTACTTCCAACCTTACCCACAGAGTTGGAAGCCACACAGCGGTAAACAGAGGAATGGATATCCTGTCGAAAATACTCCGAGCGGAAAGGTGGAAAGACGAGAGTACCGTTAGACAAAGAAACCCTCAAACCAGGTATATCGCTTGCTTCAGTACCATCGGCTAAAACCCAAATGGTGTCTGGTGTAGGGTTTCCTGTAACCAGGCAATGAATCGACGTTCCGGAGTTGTTGAGGAACGTCACTTTTGGAGGAGGCTCTAAAGAAATTCTCGGAGCTCTGTATTCTGACATTGAAGATGCTTCTGAAAAGAACAAGAAATGTAGGGTTAGATGTATCAAAGTCAAAATGGAAGATTGGCTTGTTCATTAAAACAGTTGTTAGAATAACAATACTCGAGGCTCCTGCATCTTTCCAAAACACTTGGTGGTCTTTGTTAAAATAAAATACAACTTCTATATGTAATCAACTAAAATCAAAAGCCATGTTAGAATTTTCTCCAATCTTTGTGGATAAAGCGCTTGACTGGCAATCTGCGGGTCGCAGGTTCGAATCCCCGTCACTGAAAATGCTCGCCCTTTCAGCCGAGGAGGCGTTCTAATATGACAGTCAATCCCACTATTCATTGGTAAAAAGAGTAGCCCAAGAGTTGACAGTTGCTGGTATTGACTAGCTGTCTTCCTTCTAGTCTATCACTGCTAAATTAGGGACGGCTAGCGCAAATAGCCCTCGTGTAGTTTTGCTCAAAATTCAAGATAAAACACACAATACAAACATTGTGGTTTCGACTTACATTTAAAGAAACAAAATGAACTGGAAACATCTGCCTGTAAATCATTGATTTGGGTATATTTTATTAGGAAGTAAGCATTTTTTATATTCTAAAACAATTTCACATTCAAAGAAACAAAACTCCGATTTATCTTATAGAACTTGTTAAGGGCATCTCATTCAAAGAAACAAAACTCTTATTTATCTTATAGAACTTATTAACGGCATCTCATTCAAAGAAACAAAACTCTTATTTATTTTATAGAACTTGTTAACGGCATCTCTGCTGCAGTAACTTTAAAAGTCTTATTTGTGAAACCATAATGTACATATCTTGTAATTGTGACTATACAGAAGTAAATAAATATTAACAAATAACATAAACAAATTATACAATACACCGAGAGTAATTCCTTTATATATATAAAGTTAACAGACCATGTAGAGTAGGCTCCAATCTTAAATATTAAAAGATAAAACATCAAGATAATCGTGAAGTGGTGTTCTTGCTGAGATATAAACAAAAATATCAATATGATTTAGAAGTAATTCAAGCGTTTTATACATACGAAAGAGAGAGGAAAGACAGGATATAGATAACCTTAAAAGTTCGTTACTCTTCTTATAGCCGAATATGTTTCTTTCCGGCGAGTTTGCTTAAACTTTTATCAAGATTACCATTTTTTTGTTTTTGTTTTTACTTTAACTGTTCTTCCATAAAGAAACATTTTATTTTATAGATAAAAGTAGTCTTTTATAGCTGCCATAAAAGTCGATTTGAGTGTTGTTTAAACACGATATCAGCAAACCACGTCTGCTGTGGTTTTTACATTTTATAAATCCTTTCGAAAACCGAAAAAATAAAGATTTTTCAAAGTAATGAGTTCAGAACGTTCCGAAGCAAACACCGAGTTCAGAATGTTCCGAAGCAAACACCGAGTTCAGAATGTTCCGAAGCAAACACCGAGTTCAGAATGTTTCGAAGCAAACACTAAGTTCAGAATGTTCAGAAACAAACACCGAGTTCAGAATGTTCCGAAGCAAACACCGAGTTCAGAATGTTCCGAAGACAAACACTAAGTTCAGAATGTTCCGAAGCAAACACCGAGTTCAGAATGTTC
>NW_013669135.1:95663-105775 GCF_000517525.1 Limulus polyphemus
AATCTAACAAAACAAACACCGAGATCAGAATGTTCCGAAACAAACACTGAGTTCAGAATCTAACAAAACAAACACCGAGATCAGAATGTTCCGAAACAAACACTGAGTTCAGAATGTTCCGAAACAAACACCGAGTTCAGAATGTTCCGAAACAAACACTGAGTTCAGAATGTTCCGAAACAAACACCGAGTTCAGAATGTTCCGAAGCAAACACCGAGTTCAGAATGTTCCGAAGCAAACACCGAGTTCAGAATGTTCCGAAACAAACACTGAGTTCAGAATGTTCCGAAACAAACACCGAGTTCAGAATGTTCCGAAACAAACACCGAGCTCAGGATGTTCCGAAGCAAACACCGAGTTCAGAATGTTCCGAAGCAAACACAAATAGATTATTGTCCTCATTTTTGCATATTTTACGCAGATTAAAACAAAACATCCACTAACACTAAGGGTAGGGTACAGTCTAGTAGGTTAACATGCACGGACTGTAAATTCGAGGGTTTATGGCTCGCGTCCCGCTTCCACAGAAAAAAACAATCACTCCGCTCTTAGGGGGCCGTTTGTGTACTATAAGAGTGACAATCAAATCCCACTACTTGGTCAAATAAAAGTAGTTCATGAGCTAATGGTGAGCGCTGTTGGCTATCTGCTTTCTCTCTCTAGTCTATCATTTAAAAATGGAGAACGACTATGAGCAGATACATCCTCTGAGTAAATGAGTTCTAAAAACAAGGCCACTTTACGAACTGATGAGTAGGTGTGGATACTGATGAGTAGGTGTGGATATTGACTCTTATTAGTTGCATTAGATGACAAGTAGATAAATACTAAACTTCAAATAGTTCATCTGTTGAACTAATGGGAATAATTTAATAATTATTGTTGTAAACTAGTTCAATGGAAATGTCTTAAAACATAGTTCATCTGTTGAACTAATGGGAATAATTTAATAATTATTGTTGTAAACTAGTTCAATGGAAATGTCTTAAAACATAGTTCATCTGTTGAACTAATGGGAATAATTTAGTAATTATTGTTGTAAACTAGTTCAATGGAAATGTCTTAAAACTGTTATCGTTTACTGTATTTTTTTACATTATTTCCGATGTTCGTAACATTACGGAAAGACGTAAAACAGAGTGAGAGGAATAGAAAGCGGTCACTTATATGTCTTCCGTTATGACTGTTGTTCATGAAACCCATTTCGTCGTTTTATTTCGCTTTTCCATTACCAACCATGGCTTCTCCAGATCATTTCGCGTCTCCAGTCGTGATTCGAGTAGTAAAAGTTGATGTCTCCCAGTATTCTGATATTTGTAACCTTAAGATCTCAGTGGATCGAAATGAAATCCGGTCAACATTAATCGCAAACCAAACTCCGAGAAACCACCAACGACTTATACAAAGGTAAGGCCACCGTGCGAGGAGGTGTACAAAACGTAGCGGAACAGCATTCACACTTGGGGAGGCTTTTCTTGATGAGCCCAAAGCTGCACAATATGTTATCTGTGCTATGTCCAACACGAGTATCTTTACCAACTCCTTGATAATACGTGATACAGTACAACTTTACCAACTACTTTATAATACATGATACAGTAAAGCTTTATCTATTCCTTTATAATACATGATACAGTAAAGCTTTATATATTCCTTTATTATACATGATACAATAACAATTTATCTATTCCTTTATAATACATGATACAGTAGAGCTTTATCTATTCCTTTATAATACATGATACAGTACAGCTTTATCTATTCCTTTATAATACATGATACAGTAAAGCTTTAAAGCTTTACTGTATCATGTATTATAAAGGAATAGATAAAGCTGTACTGTATCATGTATTATAAAGGAATAGATAAAGCTGTACTGTATCATATATTATAAAGGAATATATAAAGCTTTACTGTATCATATATTATAAAGGAATAGATAAAGCTTTACTGTATCATGTATTATAAAGGAATAGATAAAGCTGTACTGTATCATGTATTATAAAGGAATAGATATCTATTCCTTTATAATACATGATACAATAAAGCTTTATATATTCCTTTATAATACATGATACAATAAAGCTTTATATATTCCTTTATAATACATGATACAGTACAATTTAATGTTTTTGGAAACAGTTAATTTGTCATAAGTAACTGAGTGATCCTCCACGAGCTGAATGTTCTATATATCGTAGTTTCAAACAAGCTAAAAATAAAGACCACTCTATCATTCGATTCTGTACTCGTCACTGTGTTAAACCGGTTTCGGGGAACTTCACCCCTCATCAGTAACTCTGGGCCAGAGCAAGATCGATAAAACAAGACTGTATTATATGTATGGTGTTTTACTTCTCTTTCACTCACTATAGTATAGGATTTGAAGAATACGTTGCGTTTATGCTACTAATTTATTCTTCTGCATTATTCATCAGGCAGGCTTGATAAGATACTAAAAGCAAATTTGAAGTCCAATCTGTGATTCGATTCACCAGTTGTCACTGATTTATACTAGGGTCACTGACGATGGGTAGAATTCCCTGGAAAAAGTACAACTCGGTGGAACGTTTCGTAGCTTCGTTGTGAGCAAGAATTGAAGCACTCACTACCAACGTCAAGATTTTTTAGAACCGTCACGAGGTGTTTGGTGTTTCAAATTAACAAAGTCCATACTGAATCCCGAGGGACCTGAGATCTTTAGATTTGCATTACTAATGTCAAATGTAAGCGTGATCTAACTCATTTTGACAGGAAAATTAGAAGTGGTTGAATGACTTCTATAAATACTGATATAAACCTCACTTAGTTGTATATCTTCTAGCCAATCAAACGTAGTTCACCAAAAATTCAAACAGGTTGTGTCACCCTCACGATTCAAACGGCGAATTGTTCGGTGACAGGATTCGAACTCGTCACCCGCAATTTGCCAGTCGATCGCCCTAAACACCAAATCCTGCTAAACCAGGAAAGTTAGGTACTTGGTTATTTACTTCTTCTGTGAGACCGTAACCAATGGAAACCAATTAATTCTGCTATAAGAATAAAGTCCTGCTAAACCAGGAAAGTTAGGTACTTGGTTATTTATTTCTTCTGTGACACCGTAACCAATGACAACCAATTAATTCTGCTATAAGAATAAAGTCCTGCTAAACCAGGAATGTTAGATACTTGGTTATTTATTTCTTCGGTGAGACCGTAACCAACGACAACCAATTAATTCTGCTATAAGAATACAGAGAAAGAAAGAAACGAATTTAAATACCAGTACAGTATGACTTTGTTTTTAGCGAAACGTAAAAGAAACTTTGTTTTGGAAATGTTAATACACGTATGAATATGTTTAACAGAAAAAAAAACCAACATATTATAAAAAGTAATAAAATAGAATTTAAATAAATCTTTCAAAATACAAATAATGAAATGTGTTATCTAAATAACTTAAGGCTTCAAAGAAAATGTTCGTTGAGTCTCAATAATTACAATGAAAACAATCCTATAGTAAAGAAGATTTTTGAGGATTTCGGTAGAATAATAGTTCATTAGTTTGTCATATTAGTAGCAAAATGTGTAACAATTACATGAGGCATGTTCAAAAGTATATACCTTATATAGTAGTTCTCAAATCTGTAACAAATGCGAAAGTATTCTTAAAGGTGTAACAACCGCATAAGTAGTTCTCCCAAATGTACTAATTACATAAGTAGTTCTCCCAAATGTACTAATTACATAAGTAGTTCTCCCAAATGTACTAATTACATAAGTAGTTCTAAGAAGTGTAACTACTACATAAGTAGTTCTTAGAAGCGTAGGAATTACATAAGTAGTTGGTAGAAGTGTAACAACTATATAAGTAGCTCTTAAAAGTGTAACAATTACACAAATAGTTTTTAGAAGTGTTACAATTACATAAGTAGTTCTCCCAAATGTACTAATTACATAAGTAGTTCTTAGAAGTGTAATAATTTGAAAAGTATTTTTAAAAATGTAACAATTATATAAGTAGTTCTCCAAAATATAACAATTACAAAAGTAGTTTTCAAAAGTGCAACAATTAAAAAAGTATTTTCAAAAATGTAACAACCACATAAATAGTTCCACAAAATGTAACAATTACAAAGTAGTTTTCAAAAGTGCAACAATTAAAAAAGTATTTTCAAAAATGTAACAACCACATAAATAGTTCTCCAAAATATAACAATTACAAAGTAGTTTTTAAAAGTGTAACAATTGCATAAATAGTTCTACAAAATATAACAATTACAAAATTATTTATCAGAAGTGTAACTACTACATAAGTAGTTCTTAGAAATGTAGGAATTACATAAGTAGTTGGTAGAAGTGTAACAACTATGTAAGTAGCTCTTAAAAGTGTAACAATTACATAAATAGTTTTTAGAAGTGTAACAATTACATAAGTAGTTCTTAGAACTGTAACAGATACATAAGTAGTTATGGAATGTAGCCAATAACCAGTATTTAATCCTATTAAATAAATAAACGTATGTTCGACATTCTTGTTCTTTTAGCATAAGTCTGTCTTTCTATGAACTAGGGTTTTTCAATAAGCAGAAAATCGTATTTTAAGTTTGTTTTCAAATATCATATGAGACTTCTTATTATGGTTGTTCTCGTTTTCAATGCGTCACGGTTATCCAGTTCCATTTCTGACGGTTACGTATTTCTACGTAGTTTTCTGAGTTTAACATCTAATTAGCCACCATGTTTTATACTGAAATAACTTCATTTGAAACTTGAACAAAGCTTCTAAAAGATCCGTCAAATGATTCTTACCTAGCCAGTTGAAACGTGGTTATATTGAGTGACCTATAGAATAGTTAAGACATATCACAGCAGAATATTCATTATAAGTGGTTTAATCTAGCCTACTACATCCTATGTAATAGTGTGTAAAGTCTACAAGGTGTCGGTCTGTCTTCGAGTATTTTTGGGTATTGTTGTCGTGTCACTTTTACGTTTTTATTTCTTTTCTCTTAGACTTGAGTTGTTTCTTATTGCTAGTCTTGTACACGAATGCTTCTGACATTTCTCAGCAAAAACAAACAAACAAACTATTTTCGTAATTTTCGACATAATAAAGTTGAAAAAGACACACATTCCAATTTTAGCGGAATTTTCATTCTACTCCGCTGAGTTAGATCAAAAACAATTCTGGGAAACAAAAGTACGTTATTAAGTACGAAACAATATAAGGATAATTTAAACGAGCGCCTATTGTTGATCTTTTCGGCGTGTTCCATCTTTAGCTATTGTGGTAGATGAAGCTATTTCATCAGCATAAAAATACCACGTTTATTTGAAACGTTATTTTATTGCTCTATAGTTATCCCTGTACACTTAATCTGTTCCATGATCTAAGCTTGCTCCATGAGCAAAACGGAGAAAATGGGTTATATTATTTAAACGTACACAGACCATTAAACACAGGAACACAAATCGAAAAACAATACTAAAGAACCAACAAAGAAAAACCACGCCTTTGTTTCTTATTCGCTCGGATAATTATTGGCAATTACAGCCCTAAAAGTATTAAAGAAAAACTCTAAGTTATGCACACCCCTAAAGATTGACTTATACACACATACATAGATATCTACTTGTATATATATTCTACATATATCTGTTTCCTTTCTATTTTTGCCCCTCTCTATAATGTTGTACGATTCATAAAACTTAAATGTACATTATTTTCTGTTTTATAATCAATATATTTCTATAATATCCAAAGTCTTCGTTAGTTTGCTGTTGCTACGTAAGCATATCACGTAATATAAACTGAAGAAGATCGGTATCCATTTGAATTAGAAGTTATACAGCTCGTAAAAAAAAAATGCGTTGCAATTTAAACGAAACTACCCGTGGATAGTTTATTTATTTGGTTGTACCTGACGCATTTCAGTAATTTGGAAAGTAAAATAGTTCTCCCATCTCCCCACCCCCACATACACAGGGGTCTTGCTTAGATGATGTTTTGGATCCACCAAATGTTTGGCGCTTCAAATATCAAATAAAATTTAGTTTTGAATTATTATATTGAGAACAGTTACACTTATAACGAATCGATAAGAAAGTTTTTCTTGCAATCCATGTTGGAGCAAACGCCTGTAAAAATATAAAAGTCCGGGATAACAGTAAAGAACGCTGTTATTGTTATCTAATAACTATATCGTCTTTAGTCTCACGACTTTGGTTCTAACATTTTTCTTTTTTTACATCACCACATTTGAGTAAGGCTATCATTTACCATAGGTGAAATACCACTGAATTAAAGAAGTTTCTATAAAGTACTTGAGTAAGGCTATCATTTACCATAGGTAAAATACCATTGAGATGAAGAAGTTTCTATAAAGTACTTGAGTAAGGCTATCATTTACCATAGGTGAAATACCACTGAATTGAAAGTTTCTATAAAGTACTTGAGTAAGGCTATCATTTACCATAGGTGAAATACCACTGAATTGAAGAAGTTTCTATAAAGTACTTGAGTAAGGCTATCATTTACCATAGGTGAAATACCACTGAATTAAAGAAGTTTCTATAAAGTACTTTGGGGTATTCCAAACTGGGCTGTGGCGAGAATCATCTAAAACTGTCTAATTTACCAAGCATAAACCCTTTTAGACAAATCTTATATAATTTAGGGCTTACATTGGAAATGTACTATTAGTTTAAGCCTATTTTTTGTGAAATTGCAAGTAGCGCTATTAAAGATCACACTTCAGTAACCTTCAGTAATACTTCTTCTAAGGAGGTATTGATGTGAAGAACAATGAGATATTGATGGTGGTTAAAAAATATAAACAGCCTAAATACTTAAAACAAAAAAAAACACACGCTACAATATAACGTTTCGCCCTTGTTAACGTGGCATCATCTAGTACCAAATGCTGCCACGCTAACAGTGACGAAACGTTACCATGTGTAGTTTTCTTATTTAATCTCGTTTTGAGCTGTTTATATATTTTTTCACTTTTAAGCATACATAATTCTTGATTTGCATGTAATGAAATACCACTGAATGATGTGAAGCATAAAAAAGATGATGATGTGGAGCATAATGGAATGGTGATACCATATATGGAGTGATGATGTGGAGCATAATGGAATGGTAATACCATATATGGAGTGATGATGTGGAGCATAATGGAATGGTGATACCGTATATGGAGTGATGATGTACAGCATAATGGAATGGTGATGCCATATATGGAGTGATGATGTGGAGCATAATGGAATGGTGATACCATATATGGAGTGATGATGTGGTGCATAATGGAATGGTGATACCATATATGGAGTGGTAATACAAAACATAATGAGGCGGTGATGTGTAGAATAAAGAGATGCTCATGTGGTATATAATAAAATGGCGACGATAAACAAAAATTTCTATGTGAAGCATAATGAGATGGTAGTGTAAAGTGTTCTTTAGCTGCCTTATGTTATCACTGTCATGATAAATTTAAAAAAAAAGAATCAGCGTATTTCAATAATGATGCGAAATATTTATATCTTTATGTGAGTGTACTTAAAAATCAACAACTCTCCGAGCTCATATTATATCGTGTTTCTTCCCAATTTTCTCCAAATATAGAAAATGATTGCAAAATGTAAATAGGTTTTTAAATATAAATAACATATGAGGTTTATTCGTCAAACAGGCAAAATCTAATAATTTCAATATAGGTTTTAGAGAGAGAACAGATGAGAAAGAAAGTGTAGATTAGTCCAAGCACCATATTAACTATGAAGTTAAAACAATCAGCATCAAGCACCATATTAACTATGAAGTTAAAACAATCAGCATCAAGCACCATATTAACTATGAAGTTAAAGAATCAGCATCAAGTACCATATTAACTATGAAGTTAAAGAATCAGCATCAAGTACCATATAAACTATGAAGTTAAAGAATCAGCATCAAGCACCATATTAACTATGAAGTTAAAGAATCAGCATCAAGTACCATATTAACTATGAAGTTAAAGAATCAGCATCAAGTACCATATTAACTATGTTCTTTAACTTCATAGTTATATGGTACTTGATGCTGATTCTTTAACTTTCAGCATCAAGCACCATATTAACTATGAAGTTAAAACAATCAGCATCAAGCACCATATTAACTATGAAGTTAAAGAATCAGCATCAAGCACCATATTAACTATGAAGTTAAAATAGTACGACTATAACGAAAGGTAAATGGGTAAACAAAGTAATTTATGAGAAATAATTAAATGGCAAAAAAGAAGATAAGAATTAGAAGCTACAGTAGTATAGAAATAAACAAATATATTTGATTAGTACGAGATTAATCTTGCTATATATCTGGTTTGGTTGGTTAATTTGATCTTAATTATGTTGCTTCTAAAGTATAATCTATTTGATATGTCTTCTAGATATTTCAGTTGTACTTTCATAGGTGTCTCTAAAGCAAAATCGTATCGAATTTTCTTCTTTTTTCTCTAAAAAGGCTTACTAAACTGTTTTAAATTCTTTCATAGCCTCAATTATTAGTTTGTTCGTCGACTTCGGTCAGGATTCATTTAACTTCATTTGTTCATATATCCAGTTTCAGTCAGCAATTTGAAGAAGTCCTGATCTAAGCATGATAACCCGTATTCAAGGTTATCGATTTCTTCGAATTCTACTTCGTTCGTCTCTTATAACCATTCACTTCCATATATATGAAAAAACTGTCTCCTGCTTAAGATGACAAAATTAATTTAGCTACAGTCGTGAACTGTACAAACTTGAGATATGTCATTGTAAAGCTTCAGTTTTGGATCATCTTTGTCACTATTGAATTTTAAACATATTGTCCTATTTGGTTCTCATATCTGTTTTTACACAACACTAGGAAAACTTATAAAAACCATGAAACACATTTCAAATAAACGTAAAAACTGAATCAGAGGTGCTCGTTGAATTTCGCGCAAAGTTACTCGAGCTATCTGCGCTAGTCGTCCCTAATTTAGAACCAATAGGCTAGAGGGAAGACACCTCCCGCCACCAACTCTTGGGCTGCTCTTTTACTTTGTTACTCTTGTGTTAAGACTTGTAGCAGAACCATTTTTATTACTATCTTTCAAGTTATAGGACATAATAATGTTTATTACTGTTGTGTTATGTAATGTATAATAATTACACCTGATACTGTTGTGTTATGTAATGTATAATAATTACACCTGATACTGTTGTGTTATGTAATGTAAAAAAATTACACTGATACTGTTGTGCCCCGTAATGTAAAAAAAAATACACCTGATACTGTTGTGCCCCGTAATGTAAAAAAAATTACACCTGATACTGTTGTGCCCCGTAATGTAAAAAAAATACACCTGATACTGTTGGTTTACGTAATGTAAAAAAATTACTTTTGTTACTGCTATTTTTTGTTTGTTAGGCACAAAGTTAAAAAACCCGATTTTTAGCGTTATAAGTCCCCAGACTTGCCGCTGTGCCACTGGGGGTCGTTAAGTCATCTATCAGAAACATTTTGCTTTGGAATCTTACACAAACTCATGTGATTAGTACTCAATGTTATTCCTGAAAATCAGCAATAACGGGGTTTTTCTTTTACTTGTTTAATTATTTTCAGTTAGTTAGTTACTTGTTTAATTATTTTCAGTTAGTTTGTTTGTTATGAATTTCGCGCAAAGCTACACGAGGGCTATCTGCGCTAGCCGTCCCTAATTTAGCAGTGTAAGACTAGAGGGAAGGCAGCTAGTCATCACCACCCACCGCCAACTCTTGGGCTACTCTTTTACCAACGATTGCAAGTCCAGTGCCCTAACTATTTTCAGTTAGTTACTCGTTTAACTATTTTCAGTTAGTTAGTTACTCGTTTAATTATTTTCAGTTAGTTAGTTACTCGTTTAATTATTTTCAGTTAGTTAGTTACTTGTTTAATTATTTTCAGTTAGTTAGTTACTCGTTTAATTATTTTCAGTTAGTTAGTTACTTGTTTAATTATTTTCAGTTAGTTAGTTACCTGGTTAATTATTTTCAGTTAGTTAGTTACTTGTTTAATTATTTTCAGTTAGTTAGTTACCTGGTTAATTATTTTCAGTTAGTTAGTTACTTGTTT
>NW_013669135.1:106499-112934 GCF_000517525.1 Limulus polyphemus
GAATGAAAGGACTGATAAAGTTGACAAGCATAGAGTAGATGTGAAGGAGAGACTGGAACTTGGGAATGAAAGGACTGATAAAGTTGACAAGCATAGAGTAGATGTGAAGGAGAGACTGGAACTTAGGAATGAAAGGACTGATAAAGTTGACAAGCATAGAGTAGATGTGAAGGAGAGACTGGAACTTAGGAATGAAAGGACTGATAAAGTTGACAATAATAGAGTAGATGGGAAGGAGAGACTGGAACTTAGGAATGAAAGGACTGACAAAGTTGACAAGAATAGGGTAGATGTGAAGGAAAGATTGGAACTTAGGAATGAAAGGACTAATAAAGTTGACAATAATGGAGTAGATGTGAAGGAGAGACTGGAACTTGGGAATGAAAGAACTGATAAAGTTTACATTTGTGTATATTTGGGAAGTGAAGTACAAGAAAAAGGGGGCAGCCAGAAAGATGTAAGATGGTAATGTTTGACACTAGCAGGATTAGCGTTTAATAACTAGAGTAAGGTACTGTAGAAGCGAAGAAAAGTCAGAGCTAAGACCAATATCAAGGTACATATAAAGCTAAAGTAGTGCCAGTGGCATAGTATGGCGCACAAAATTGAACATGGGCAAATCAGGTTTCGATGATAAGAGCATAAGATGGCTTTTTTCGGAATAAATTGGCAAGAAAGGGTAACAAAGAAGGTTGTACGAAAAATGACTGGACAAAGAAGATTGGGTAAGCATGCAGAGGTGCAGCTTTGACCTGGAGAAGACGTGATTGAAGGATGGAAAAACCAAAGTTGACAAGAAAGGTGGAGAGATGGCAGTTGCATGGAAAGAGTCCAACAGAAGTGCCATAAATGGTAGAAAGATGGCGTAAGGGAGATAGCGAGGAGAAGAGGGTGCTGAAAGATCTAGAAGACTAGGCACAGGGCAAAGCAGCATCGAGAAGACTAGTCATTGCGGAGGACGCAGCGCCGATCCGGAGGACGAGAATGACTGGCTGACAAAACTACAGTTTTATCTCATAGCTCAAGCTCTTAATTACTTTTCAGTGATCGAATAATGATACATACGAATAAAGAGTTTTGAATGTTTATTAATCACTATTGATTTATGCATCACGAATTTCGTAATAACAATGACGAAATCATACCTTCCTCTTCTAGTTCGAAATATTGATTTTCAAGTATTAGTCTCTCACAGCAGCTTAAACTTACCAAGAAATGAGTCCCACACTCAGTTAACTGATTTTGCAATATAAACGTAATTAGTAGATAAGTGGAAGTTAAATAAGTAAGAAAATATTAATGTATAAGGAACCAAAATACAATCTAGCTGATTGCTATTCTAACTTTGTAAAATTATTCAAAATACTCGCAATAACATTTTCATTCAAAACTCTGCATGTTTAAATCAAGTGAATTCTGGCAAGATGTTGAATTGTGTATTCTATTAAAGACCAAGCACATTCAGACTTATTTGAAACAGATCTCACGAAATGTTCTTGGAATAAAAGCAAGACGTTAAAAAATGTGTCATTTCAAACAAGATAGGTTTGGTTGTTGTGAGTTTTCTTCTCAATATGATCCACGATATTTAAACAGCTGTATTAGTGTTTGATAAACGTATATACACAGCCTAATACGTAAATAAACAACCACCCCTGAAAGAAACAGACACCCATCCCTGAAGATATATACACCCACCTCTGAAAGAAATGAACACCCATCCCTGAAGGAAATAGACACCCACCCCTAAAAGAATATAGACGCTCACCCCTGAAAAAATAGACACCCGCCCCTGAAGAAATAGACACCTACCCCTAAAAGAAATAGACACCCATCCCTGAAGAAATAGACACCTACCCCTAAAAGAAATAGACACCCATCCCTGAAAGAAATAGACACCCGCCCCTAAAAGAGATAGACACCCACCCCTGAAAGAAATAGACACCCACCCCTAAAAGAAATAGACACCCACCCCTAAAAGAAATAGACACCCAGCCCTGAAACAAATAGACACCCACCTCTGAAAGAAATAAACACCCATCCCTGAAAGAAATAGACACCCACCCTAAAAGAAATAGAAACCCACCCCTGAAGGAAATAGACACCCACGCCTAAAAGAAATAGACACCCTCCCCTGAAAGAAATAACACCCATCCCCGAAAAAACATCTGTTTTTTTAATAAGCAAACATGAAATATGAGATACAATATTACCATTCGCATTTAGTGGATCTGCCATATACAAAATTCAAAACACAAACACGGTATTGACAAGATTTGAAATCTGGGTCTTTGGAATTACATCTTACTCTATTGTATATATTACACAGCTGCAGTAGTATTGCACAATTACTTATTGTCAGGTTTTGTATATATTACACAGCTGCAGTAGTATTGCACAATTACTTATTGTTAGGTTTTGTATATATTACATAGCTGCAGTAGTATTGTATAATTACTTATTGTCATGTTTTGTATATATTACACAGCTGCAGTAGTATTGCACAATTACGTATTGTCAGGTTTTGTATATATTACATGGCTGCAGTAGTATTGCACAATTACTTATTGTCAGGTTTTGTATATATTACACAGCTGCAGTAGTATTGTATAATTACTTATTGTCAGGTTTTGTATATATTACATAGCTGCAGTAGTATTGTATAATTACTTATTGTTAGGTTTTGTATATATTACACAGCTGCAGTAGTATTGGTGTAATATATACACAAACCTAACAATAAGTAATTATACAATACTACTGCAGCTGTGTAATATATACAAAACCTAACAATAAGTAATTATACAGCTGTGTAATATACACAAAACCTAGCAATAAGTAATTATACAATACTACTGCAGCTATGTAATATATACACAAACCTAACAATAAGTAATTATACAATACTACTGCAGCTGTATACATATATATGTATATCTACTCTATCTGATTACAGCTTCTTTAACATTTGATGTTTCTCATTATTTCAGGATTACTTATTTTGTAAATTTTATCGTTGACTGTAGAAAGATCTGGAATCGAACCCGACCAAACGACTGTCTTTATTGCTTTACAATCAACGCTGAAGCTTTAGTAATTCCAGATGTAATCTAAGATAATATCTGTGTAAATTATCAATAAAAACGTACAATTTGTTCATCACACCTTGTACAATTGTAAATTGTTTAAATAGTGAAAGAGCGTTGGATTTCATTCAATGACAAGTTAAGAGTGTTATTTATGACTGTAGGAAAAAGTAAATAATATGGATTGTAAACTAGAATCGAAACACGAAACAGATGTTTTATCATACTTACGGTGTAAGCTCTTTATTCTGTAACAGAAAAATAAAAACGGATCGGGTTCTTCCTTGCCTCCTTCGGCCGATAACAGGGTCTTTACATAACAAATCATTGAGGAGAAAAAGACAAATCCTAGCTGGTTTTAATGCTATATACACCGCCTACTTTTCTCATTGTTTAAACATAACTGCTACTTGCTGATCTGGAACCTCTCTAAATAGGATTTTATGTCTAGTTTTGTACAGTTGATACAAACGCTGAATAGGTCTGTGCCTATAATTTGTATACCTCCTTTTTACGACATTTCGAGTTATAGGCAGAAGAAGACGAGAAAAAGAACTAATTTCAAATTAATGCATTGACAAAACCAACTCTTAAAAAAAAAAGAACACATAATAATGTGTTTATAAACAGTCACCTACCCTACGTTATCCAGATGAGTTCATTGACAAAATAATAATCTAAAAATACAAGTTTTTATTAATACGACTCACTCTCTGGTGTTTAGAATTAAAACGAAAATATCAACAACTTCCGTAGCCAGAAACATATTACGGCTGAAACGGCGAGCTTTGTTCAGCGCCAGGTTTCGATCCCGCGATCGTAGATTCAGAGTCAGCGCCCTAACCATTAGGCCCATAAATTTTGGGAAGGCTTACTCCTGTGTGTGAGGGGGGATAATAAATTATTTGTGATAAACATCACCTTGGGTTAATATATGGAACATTCAAATACGTGAACAGGCTCAAAATCCTACGCTCACCCTGAATTTTGAGGTAAATCCGCAAAAAATATTTTAAATCGGGTTTTTTAGTTACATAATTGTTTGAGGGGGATTTATATACATATATATATATGGTAGCAAAGAGGCTTTCCAAGTAACTTCATTTTCCACGAAACCCTAAACATAAATATATTATATATTCATACACTTTGTGCAGAAAGAGCTTTATCTTTACGTTTCTAACCCTCCCATACCACCTGCGTTATTTCTTTCGCTTGTACCAGACTTAATTCATTAACGTCTATAGATTCCAATTCTTCTGATCCTTCTCTCAATGTTTAAAGCCCCAGAAATAGACTAAAGTAGCACGTGGATTCTTTTTGTAGAATACACCATTAAATGTCTTCATTCACTTCGATAACCAGGGAGTATAGCATCGCTTTTCTAAAGACATTCCGGATTAAAAACATCAGTAGTATCTAAGTTTATGGATATGTTTGCTTTTCATCTGCAATGAATAAAGGAATACATTATCCAGATATTTTAGACGCTAACCTGATAAACTTTGTGGTCGAGCATCTTGCAAATGAAAGCATTTTTATAATGAAACCGGTATACGAATATTTATTCTATGTGGTTTCTTTGTTTATTTAACTGTGAGTTTCGTATTCTCTCAAGATTCTGGACGTTTTTGAAGTATTTAAACGTGAATACTGTTTTGAACGTCAGGTAAACTTTGTTAGTTACATGATGTCTCATGATTATGCTTATACATGCTGAAATTATTAGTCATGAATATTTATAAACCCTAGAATGAAAGGTTTTAATTATCTTTAGGTAAGGTACAGCACGATTATTGAATTTTTAAGACAGGTAATTGAAATATTCCTTCTCAAAGAATGCATGAACAGAACAGTTCTTTTCACGAGTGATGATTGGTTACTCTTTGGTGACATAAAAATATTATTGGTCATGCGAATCCAGTATACTATTATTTGTTCAAAACATAGAACCAATACGGTTTGAGCTATTAGCTTCTTTTCTCACCCCGAGTAAGAAAGACAAAACATTAAGTTCCGGTGTCCCACAATAATGACATAACTGTTTCTTTGTTTCGGCCCCAAATTTCGGAGCCTGTTTTTGCAACAACGGGTCGCGAACTCTGAATCCTCCGATTCACAGTCAGGGCACACTAGCCACTTAACCATTCCCAGTCCAGATAGGTAAAACATTTTGCAATTAATTATATTTATTTATTATTCTGATGATCCGTCTGGCCTGGTGTTGAAATATTCTTAATTTCTGACCTGCCCGGCTAGCAGTCGATGAAAAATAGTCTACTGATAGTCTTATTAATCTTAATGGATGCAACCAGAGACGATGAAAAATTTCTTCATACGTCTTCATTCGGATGCTTGATTTTCTTCGTTTGTGGCTGAGTACCAATTCCAACTTATCATTTCAAAACGATTTTCTTACGATGGAAAGTGTTAAATCAATGGTGTAAGAGCTAAATCATAATTATTTGCTTAGAAAATATGTTGGAAGC
Source organism: Limulus polyphemus (assembly GCF_000517525.1). Classification (NCBI taxonomy): domain Eukaryota; kingdom Metazoa; phylum Arthropoda; class Merostomata; order Xiphosura; family Limulidae; genus Limulus; species Limulus polyphemus. The sequence continues at coordinate 112,075 of NW_013669135.1, forward strand.
TCTTCCTTTGTGCTAGACATAATTTATTAACTTCTACATATGTGTAATTAGCATTTGCAGTGATTTGAAATGTATATTTGAAACTTAAAGTTGTGTATAAAACTTTACTTTAAATATTCACAACTACTCTGATCTATTCAGAGTTTACATCTTCGTACGGTTCAGGAGCGGGCGTGGCCCAATGGTTGCCAAAGTTACGTGATTCGCGCATCGTTACCGCCAAATGAAACATTTTGGGATTGTGGGTGCGTTATAAGAGTGACGGTCAAATCATACAATTCAATTAGAATAGCCCACGAGTTGGCGGTGGGTATTTTTGACTAGTTGCCTTCCATCTAATCTATCAACTCGAAATGAGTGACGGGAAGCGTAGAAAGTCCTCGAGCAGCTTTGCGCTAAATTCAACAAGACAAATAATAAACGTTTCAGTTTCAAATGTTTCATTTTTCAATAATCTGAATTGATGTTCATCTCTTATTTTGGTGTCACACTTTGTTTCCTAATATACATCTTACACTTAAAAGTATTTTCTGTTGTGTTTAAACACACTTATAAACATGTTTTGTTTTTTTTAAACACGTCGCAAAACTTTGATTTTCGAAAGAATTTGGTTTAAAAATGGTTTCTGGTAGTACTAGCTAACTAATTCATGTTTATCTATTTATTTCTTAAATGCTATATAACAATATCGGTTATTTATTTCAAAAAAACTGCTTTATATTAGTACTGGTAGAGAGAGGCCTGGCATGGCCTGATGGTTAAAACGCTCGACTCGCAACCTGAGGGTCGTGGGTTTGAATTCCCTTCAACGAACATGCTCGCTCTTTCAACCGTGGGGGCGTTATAATGTGACGGTCAAT
>NW_013669135.1:113934-122277 GCF_000517525.1 Limulus polyphemus
GCCCTCGTGTAGCTTTGCGCGAAATTCAAAAACAAACAAACACTTAATACTTTAGTTTATAAATCCAATAACTTCTGGAAATTGCATTATAAAGCTTCGTGTGGATTGTATTTTTGTAAAGAATACACATGGAAATACAAATATATATATACAAAAAGCAACATTTTTATTTTCTGTTGTGCAATTCTCTCCAGAGTCTTAAGGCTCATAAAAACCGGGCTTCGATACCCGTGGTGGGCAGACCACAGATAGCCAATTATGTAGCTTTGTTCTTAACAACAAACAAATAAAAACCTATTGCTCACATCAAAGGTTTTCTTTTAAATTTGTTTCAATTATCAATAAATGATCCTAAAATGAAAATTACATTTATTTTTTAATGTGATTAATGCCTTCCGAGTCTAAAGTCCAGAGACGCTATTCGTTTTTACTGTGGTTTCAGTTAGTCAAGATATAACGCAACGGGTAACAAAACTAACGATGTATTTTATAATAACAAATGTTTGAGAACGAGCTTTTACTTATACCAGAGATCCTCTCGGCATTTCTGCGAAAGCGGTTTATTTATCTGAAACATTCCAGCTCAGCCACGCTATCATATAGTTTCGATCTTTGAGTTGCGTGCCCGAGTCCTTGCTGTTGGGCTGAGTGAGTTGATGTATGGGAAATATCATGACTAAAAGTCAAACAGGGAGACACTAATTAGGAGGAAGCCGATGTTACAGAATCGAGTTTGAGAGATCTCCGGCGCTGGTGGTATTAGTAAACGAACTGCTCGTTCAAGTTGACGATAATTGCGTTAAGCTTCGATTCAATCAAGTTGTACTGCTAGAGGTTGTTATCGTTCTTATGTTCCTCTGTTTTAATCTTTGCTTTCGTGACTATAATACCATTTTCGATCCGATAACGAGCATTAGATATTCAAAATATTTTACACGATGTATCACTCTTTACTAATGAAAATATTTGTTCGTTTGTAATTAAGCACAAAGCTACACAATGGGCTAGATGTGGTCTGCCCACCACGGGTATCGAAACCCGAATTCTAGCGTTGTAAGACATACCACTGTGCCACTGGGGGGGGGGGGGTTAATGAAAAGAAGTCCCACATATAGATGCATGTATACTCAATTTCTTTGAAACTCCCCTGGTGGCTCAGCGGTAGCTGTGAAGGCTTATGACGCTACAGATTGGGTTTCGATACCCACGGTGGGCACAGAACAACTAGCCCATTATGCAGCTGCTTTGTGCTTAACAACAAATTAGCAAATCTTTGAGACGTGCACAGTTTTGTTTTTTTCTTTACATGTAGATATTTAACAGGATATATATATACTTTTTCAATAAACGTCACGACTTCCAACTTATCAGCAAATATTTGAATATTTTCTCTACTATAAATATTTACATTAAAGTATTGGCATGCATGTCGTTGCAACCTAATCGCTAACACAATTAACACATAACACTAGATTTGAACACAAAGTTTTATTAAATGGGTAGGAAGTGAAATTGCTGTCTGAACAAAACAAAGAATTGAGGGTTTTTTTTTTCAGAAATGTTATCCAGAAAACTGGATGTGGGCAGAGCCACGATGTTCATGGTGTGCATTTATTTTGAAGTTTTTAAATTTAGCATTATAATGAAGGATCTTTTTAAGATACGCTGAACATTGAAATGACAAGCAATAGTTTCTCTCTCTGTAATCATTATTTCTTTATAAATATCCGTGTGTTCGTTTCCTTGCATGCGTGTGTGTGGTTTTATTAAACCCGGCTCTTTGATTGAGTGCCAAGATATTTTTCGAAATAATTTGTCTAAAAATGATCATGTTGACGTGCGAAGGGATTCTGTTTGCATATAGACACATCACACACCCAAGTAGAGGAATGGCATGAAAACACGCGATGTGACGGTTGTTCACATCCGTCCTCCTGTAACAGATCTATAAAGTCATTTCCCTCCTGATAACCAAAATTGTAACGAAAGGGATCGTTCTTGCTCTTTTTTCTTTTTGATTCAGAAACAGGACGATTTGTTTTGAAAAAAACAAAACCTGGAGTTAACTGAAGCATAACGAACGTCTTTAGAGATGATCTACTAATTAACATAACCATGTATTGAGGTGTTTTTTTCATACACAAGGCAACCGTTAGGTGGCAATTGTGAATTATGGGTTCCCATTTATCTTGTATTTTCTCGAGCTTTAATTTTTAAGATACAGAAATCAAATTGCTTAACCCTAAAGAAGAATAAATGCTCTGTCGGTGAAGAAGGGAATTTATTCGCACGTGCATCTCATATTTCCTTTTTTATCACTTAATAAATTCAATCAGACATCAACCCATCACGATGTACATAATCAAAACCGTAGAATCAGACATCAAACCATCACGATGGACATAATCAAAACCGTAGAATCAGACATCAAACCATCACGGTGTACATAATCAAAACCGTAGAATTAGACATCAAACCATCACGATGTACATAGTCAAAACCGTAGAATCAGACATCAAACCATCACGGTGTACATGTCAAAACCGTAGAATCAGATATCAAACCATCACGATGTACATAATCAAAACCGTAGAATCAGACATCAAACCATCACGATGGACATAATCAAAACCGTAGAATCAGACATCAAACCATCATGATTTACATAATCAAAACCGTAGAATCAGACATCAAACCATCACGATGGACATAATCAAAACCGTAGAATCAGACATCAAGCCATCACGATGGACATAATTCAAAACCGTAGAATCAGACATCAAACCATCACGATGTACATAGTCTAAACCGTAGAATTACATATCAAACCATCACGGTGTATATGTCAAAACCGTAGAATCAGACATCAAACCATCACGATGTATATAATTAAAACCGTAGAATCAGACATCAAATCATCACGATGTACATAAATAAAACCGTAGAATCAGACATCAAACCATCACGATGTACATAATTAAAATCGTAGAATCAGACATCAAACCATCACGATGTACATAGTCTAAACCGTAGAATTACATATCAAACTGTCATGGTGTAAATAGATAGATACCAAAAACTGAAGAAAGAAGCGTTATTGCTTTTGTAACAGCCAATCATAAACAACGGGCAAATAATTCGCTAATCAGGAAAGACGAAAATTTTATGGTAGAGAAGACGGAGGCAGAAGATGCAGAAATAACCATTTCTACCCACATGGTCAACTGGTTGTGCTTATAAAAACTGTTTAGGAAACACCATGTTCATTAGAGCTTCTATTGTATAACTCAACCACGCTTAAAAGTCAGCACACGTACTCTGTGAAAGTGTAGACCCGTATTACCTACAATTAACTAGGAAACACCATGTTCATTAGAGCTTCTATTGTATAACTCAACCACGCTTAAAAGTTAGCACACGTACTCTGTGAAAGTGTAGACCCGTATTACTTACAATTAACTAGGAAACACCATGTTCATTAGAGCTTCTAGTGTATAACTCAACCACGCTTAAAAGTCAGCACACGTACTCTGTGAAAGTGTAGACCCATATTACCTACAATTAACTAGGAAACACCATGTTCATTAGAGCTTCTATTGTATAACTCAACCACGCTTAAAAGTTAGCACACGTACTCTGTGAAAGTGTCGACCCGTATTACCTACAATTAACTAGGAAACACCATGTTCATTAGAGCTTCTATTGTATAACTGAATCATGGTTAAAAGTCAGCACACGTACTCTCTGAAAGTGTAGACCCGTATCACCTACAATTAACTGAAGGTAAAGCTATCCTACCCAAAATTACATTAAACTCCAATGTAAATTTACTACATAAAAGTGAGCAATCTAAAAGTGTTATTAAACAAATACGTAAGCCCCTACTACCTAAAAGTGTAAATAAATTAACATGTAAAATCGTACTACCTAAAAGTGTTATTTAACTAATACGTGAAGCCGTACTTCTTAAAAGTGAAACTGCATACGTGAAATCGTACTTCTTAAAAGTGAAACTGCATACGTGAAATCGTACTTCTTAAAAGTGAAACTACATACGTGAAGCCGTATTGGTAACTGAACTAATTTTCACATCTGTAATCAACATTACGTCAACGCTTTGAATATAAACAAAAAGTAGAAGAAGCAAAAAAAGCGGACAAAACAATATACACACATCCTTAATGCTAAGTCACAACAGAAGGTTTAAGATAAATAAACACAACAATAAAATAAATGATAGTTTTTGTTTTACAGTTTATTTTTATTTAGCGATCTCTTCCAGTTTATTTATTATAGCAAAAAAAAATGGCGTTGAAACGGCTGGATTTTAAACTAATATCACACGCATAATTTAATAGAAATGTTAATCAGTCTTCACTAAAAATCATAATATGACAATATGTGAAAGAAACGAATAAATTATGTCAATGGATATTTACGAATATCAACTACAACGTATATATTTTGTTACAGTGAAATAACTGACTGGAGCTGTTTCTTGTCACGGTATATTGGTAACCACTATGCATATATATATATATACATACCCAGCTATATTATTGAAAGCACTAGTATTTATTATTGATTCTTAAATATATTGTTTTATGCTGTACTGGGTAGAATTCTTCTGTCTTTAAAAGGTGTTGTTTTGTTGTTGTTGTTTTTGAATTTCGCGCAAAGCTACACGAGGGCTATCTGCGCTAGCCGTCCCTAATGTAGCAGTGTAAGACTAGGGGGAAGGCAGCTAGTCATCACCACCCACCGCCAACTCTTGGGCTACTCTTTTACCAACGAATAGTGGGATTGAGCGTCACATTATAACGCCCCCACGGCTGAAAGGGCAAGCATGTTTGGTGTAACGGGGATTCGAACCCGCAGATTGCGAGTCGAGCGCCCTAACCACCTGGCCATGCCGGGCCCATTTAAAAGGTGTTACCTTGAAGTAAATTGTACTATAGACAGTACAGGATGTCCGAAAAGTCTGGAACCATGTGTGCTTTGCAGCTTTTCTTAGGTTCAGATTATGGTTCTGTCATAGCACGAGAAAGTCTGCTGTTAATCGATACTTGCTCCGAAATACAAGATCAGCGTGTAAAATATATTTTGTGAAATTCGGTGAAGTGTCTATGATTCCAGACTTTTTTGGCACCCTGTAATATCATTACTTGTAGCTCTTTTTTTAAAGAATATATATATGGATAGATAGAAGTTTAAAATGCAATAAAATGGAAAGATAGATAAATAGGTTTATTCTATAAGGCATCCTTACTGTAAGAGAAAACAGGGATTGAAAAATTGATCTATTATTGATGTCAGGTTTCTAAAGATCGGGTTTTCAACAAATCTATTTTCTGTTCGTTGGCAAGAACAATTTAACCAATATTACAGGTGAAATCTTAGCATAACTGGGTCAATATATTAAATATATACACATGCACGTAGATTTAATGGTACATGTGTACAGTGTATACACATCAGTGACTGACAAACCTATCACCCTCAACATTGAGACAGTCACAAGCTGTCCCATTTTTCAACAATACACCAATAATTTCTCTGACAAAATGATAAAACTCAGAAGTTGCTAGGATACCAACAGAATGCTGTTCGTGCGAGGTGGTTGTCGTGAATGGCTTCTGTTATGCTAAGGCCAGCTTTCTTGGATCAGCTACCGATCAAGGAGCTTTCTGGGATCAGATACCGATCAACCAGCTTTCTTGGATCAGATACCGATCAAGGAGCACACGCAAAACGAAAATAAAAAAATGAGAGAAAAAGGGGGAGAGAACATTCCCGAAAGGTGAGACCTCGCGAGAGTGTAATAATGTCTTATGGTTAGTAAATCAGGGATGCGTGCTTGTCCGTATTTCGTACGAAAGCTGTAAATTTTCAACATATTCAACGATCTCTGGGGGGTTGGGGGGTACCGTATTTCTGTGTTAAAACAATCGTTGTTAAGTTTGTGTTTACAACACTCATAACAAACTTCAAATTTATAAGTGTCATAAATGGCTGTCCCCCGGTAGGACAGCGGTAAGTCTACGGACTTACAACGCTAACATCTGGGGTTCAATTCCCCGCGGCGGACACAGCATGCACTCCAATGCGACTTTGCTCTGAAATAACCAAACAAAAATAAATTGTGTTTTAAAAAAAACAATTAAAAATTACTCCATTTGTCAAAAAATGTATAATTTTTCAAGGAGAATGTGTACGGACACAGCGATCGAGATATTCAGTCTACCAGAAATAATCTGAAAAACACAGATGAATAACGAGATAGCTGTCAGGGAATATCAATTAGGGGTTAAGTGCTTTAACTCACAGCGTCCCAGCACTATCGTTCACTGTCTACAACCAGTTGTGGGTGGTAATCACACTTAAAAGGTTTAAGATTTAAGGTTTAAGAACCACCTTAATTTCAACCATTCTTAGACACCCAACCTCCACCCTTTCAACAATTATTACGAAATAGCAAGAACATTAAATCCTTACCTAAGTAATTCAATAATAACTGAACATCCAATCTCCTCCCGTTAGGTGTAAACAGAGAGAGATTTTTGGTTCACAAGTTATTCCTTATAGTTAAACATGTTAATATAACTTATACGTACCATACCTTCAATGTTAATATAACTTCTACATACTATACCTTGAATGTTAATATAACTTCTACGTACCATACCTTCAATGTTAATATAACTTCTACATACTATACCTTCAATGTTAATACGACTTCTACATACTATACCTTCAATGTTAATACGACTTCTACGTACTATACCTTCAATGTTAATACGACTTCTACGTACTATACCTCCAATGTTAATATAACTTCTACGCACTATACCTTGAATGTTAATATTTGTTTCATTCAGGAATACTACATTCTGTACTACAACAAGCTGTTATTTTCCGAATATAATTAACAAAAATATTTTACGTAAAATATAAATATATTTGTTGTGTACAAAACTTTAATAATCCATAGCTTATATCTGACTGATTTTGCTATGTTAAACGTAAGTGTATAATTATTATTAAAATTGGCGATTGAGACTAAGATGTGCATGTTTTATAAATCATTTAAGGCTTAGAATATATAGAATTGATTTAACGAAACTTCTAGGAAACATTGGGGAGATGTGATGAGTTATGTTGCCCGATATCGGAAGAAAAAACAAAAATACAAGCCTAGTTATATTTACAGCCCACTTTAGTGAAAACGCAACAACGTGTATGACTTAGCTCGTTAACAGATTGATTCTATTTCGATCATCACGTAGAGTTTACATTCGTAAAGCCCATACTATTTGTCTTTATTATACATTAGTCTCTTAGAGAAAAATAACAAAACTGTAATAAAGAGCAGAAACAATAGCAGTTATAACGAAGGAAATAGATATAAGATGGTTACAAAGATTGGCGAATTATTTTCTTACACAGCGGATATAAGCAAGATTCGATTTATCAATTATCATGTATCTTAACATGGTTTGACTCATTATCCTTAATTTCCAGAATGTTCCAATTCTTCTGACAGAGATAAAAAATAGACAAAATACAGTATTCATCGTAATCCACTCCGAACGTGAGAAGAATTGAACGTTTTCACAGGCTATTAATAAGTTACCGAACCTTCTTAAAAATTACTTGTTTGTTTGTTTTATAGTAAACCCACTTTGGACTACTTGCCGTGTCCGCCACGGGGAATCGAACCCCGGACTTTAGCATTGCAAGTCCGTAGACTTACCGCTGTGACGAAAGCTGTCTTCTGTGTCCCACAGCGGGGAATCGAACCGCGAATGTTAGCGTTGTAAATCCGTAAACGTATCGCCGTACCCCCCGGTGAACTTGGTGAACAGAGGCTACACGTTATCTATGCGTCGTATTAATAACTGAAAATTCAGAGTTGATACAGTAATTACTTTAAAAGATATTCATTCGATTATCTGCAGTAATAATTTGAAAACAACGTTTTGAATGTTTAGGTTTTTATAAATTATTGTAAACACTTAATCTGCTAAAGCTTTCAACGCTTTATTCCAATATTTTCTCAGCACTATCCATGATTTAAGTGAAACCTTAACCATAAAAGTTTTAAAAATTCAATCTATGAAGACGTAGGCCTATTTTAATTTGATAAGAAAAAGGTTGAATGTATTCAGCTTGTTTTAGCTTTATTCTTTTTAATCTATAAAGACATAAACCTATTTTAATTTGATAAGAAAAAGGTTGAATGTGTTTAGCTTGTTTTAGCTTTATTCTTTTTAATCTATAAAGACATAAACCTATTTTAATTTGATAAGAAAAAGGTTGAATGTGTTTAGCTTGTTTTAGCTT
>NW_013669135.1:123024-124418 GCF_000517525.1 Limulus polyphemus
TTAAATCAACCATACAAAAGACCTATTATGAAGTACCACTTTAAATCAACCATACAAAAGACCTATTATGAAGTACCACTTTAAATCAACCACACTAAAGACCTATTATGAAGTACCACTTTAAATCAACCATACAAAAGACCTATTCTGAAGTACCACTTTCAATTAACCATACAAAAGACTGAAGTACCACTGTAAATCAAAGAACTGTATTGAAGTATCACTGTAAACCAACCAAACCAAAGACCTGTATTGAAGTATCACTGTAAATTAACCACACCAAAGACCTTTTCTAAGTTATCACTAAACATCAATCACGCTGAATGACTTAGAAATCTGTGCTGATATATCGTGATACGGCAGTATTGAGAAACATTCGTAACTAATGCGTTTACTTCCTTGAAAAAAAAACAAATACATTTTACGCCCAACTTTTATAAAATTGTCCTGTTTTAGACGTATAAGTGAATCTAATAATGGAAATCAGCCGATCTGAAATATGAAAAACAGAGTACACGGGTAGATTTTTCATATCAAAAACATTCGGCTTGTTAAAATCTAGGTTCAGACACGTTCATTACTGACTGGATACTCCTACCAGTGTTAGTTTGTGTATTTGTATGATGTGCTTTGAGCTTAGACGGTCTTCAGAATGTTAGAGAAATAACACAAAACATGGAAAGAAAAGTAATGCAAATGAAAAATAATTACCAAAAGCAGAGATGTATTTACGGAAATATACTGTAAAATAAAAAATTGAGAAATAGACGACATCAAACTGTAGGAGGAAGAATAAGAAGCACAGAAGGGAAAGTAAAATAACACTGATAGAGAACAAAAAAGAAAAATAGGTCAGGAAAACTTGCACGGATAGAAAAGTAAAACAACGACTGTGGTTGTTTATTGATATATTGATGAGTGTAATATTTTTAACTAAATCTTTTAATTATACATTTGACCATTATTAACACTAGTGTAGCATGATTGTAACGTAAAATGTTCACTATCTACCTAACGATACACATAAGTTTCAATGTAGATCAGATATTCATAAAAGATGTTTTAATAAATTATCTACGCCAACTTTACCTTCAACATTCTGTAGCTAAATAAGTATTAGACACGTGTTGGTTTAAAATGTATGTCGTATGTTCGAAAAAGACATGTATATTATTATTTTATTTTATTTTTCATTTTACCAATAGTGTTTCTATAATAGACTTGTTGTTCTAGTGTCTTTAATGGCTTTTGAAAAACCTGCCCAGCGTGTTTATTTATTAATTGTCAAGAAGGACACACTGAACTTTCGGTAAATATGTGAGTTAACAACATTCCGTAAATATTTGATTTAACATCATTCCGTAAATATTTGAGTTAACATCATTCCGTAAATA
>NW_013669135.1:124892-126480 GCF_000517525.1 Limulus polyphemus
AGTTAACATCATTCCGTAAATATTTGAGTTAACATCATTCCGTAAATATTTGAGTTAACAACATTCCGTAAATATTTGAGTTAACAACTTTCCGTAAATATTTGAGTTAACATCATTCCGTAAATATTTGAGTTAACATCATTCCGTAAATATTTGAGTTAACAACATTCCGTAAATATTTGAGTTAACATCATTCCGTAAATATTTGAGTTAACAATCATTCCGTAAATATTTGAGTTAACATCATTCCGTAAATATTTGAGTTAACAAACAATCTGCACAAGAGATTCTCTCGATGAAACATGATGTACACATAATACATGATTTTGAAAACTAAGTGTCTCATTGTGCCTGGCATGGCCTAGTGGTTGAGGCGTTGTTCGACTCGCAATCTGAGGGTCGCAAGTTTGAATCCCCCGCCACCAAACGTGCTCGTCCTATGTGATTGCTGACTGGCTAGCCACCCGGGTGAAAAAGTTCGTGACTTACAAAATTACTGTCTGATCCCTATGGACTTAAGGTCGAAATGTAAAAAATAAAAACATGTTTCAATTGCAAACATGCCTGAAATTTTTCGTTTCGTGGAGTCTGGAACTGTACTAACAAAAAAAAAATTATTTTCGGGTAAAAACTTTTCATTTGGAAAAAAAAAATTGTAAAGTCTGTTGAATTTAATTATCTATAGCATTTTTAAGTAGTGTACATTTGACAACACAACAGAAAGAAAAGCGCCAGTTATGGGGGGACACTTGCCCTCCCCCGAATAATTTAGAAATACCTGACAGTAAAATACCACTCTTACGCTTTTTGGATGTGCTGTATAGATATAATACAATCCAATGTCAGGCCACATATTTTTTTTGTTTTATTCCTGTAAACTCCAAGTGGAGCATAGGGCCGTAACAACACCTCACCAACGGAAAGTTGTTGTTGCAGTTACATGTAGCAGGTTGGTTTTTACGTGGTGGAGTTGCTAGCCCCGCGCCCAACCCTCCTCCTTTCTCATCCTGGACTTGGGACCAGGCAAAGGCGGGGGTTGGCATGTTTGGTGTGACGGGGATTAGAGAAATCCAAGAGTTTCTTAGGGGCACTAGGTTTCTGAGCCTCCGAAAGAATTGCCCCCCCCCCTCCTAATTAAATCCCTAATGACGTTGCTTAACTTAGCATTTTTCCAAACATTGCTAAATGATTAAATGTAAGGAGGACTTCTTAGAAAATGTTGATTTTATTATCTTTCTATCTACCCATCTATCAACATGAATATCAGCTTATTTATCAGTATATCCATCTATCTGTTTACCTTAGTTTCTGAGCAAACATTCATGCTAACTGATTAAATATGCATAAAGGACTTCCTAGAATAAGTCTACTTTAATATCAATCTACCTCTCGATTTTCCTAAATATCAGTTTATTACAAAGTGATTAAATATGTATAAAGGAATTCTATAATAAGCCTACTTTAATAATGTATCTATCTACGTACAAACACATAGAGAGAAAGAGGAACACTTGGTGATCAGGAAACTATCCACATACAAACACATAGAGAGAAAGAGGAACACTTGGTGATCAGGAAACTATCCACA
>NW_013669135.1:127221-128847 GCF_000517525.1 Limulus polyphemus
TACAAACACATAGAGAGAAATAGGAACACTTAGTGATCATAAAACTATCCACGTACAAACACATAGAGAGAAAGAGGAACACTTAGTGATCATAAAACTATCTACGTACAAACACATAGATAGAAATAGGAACACTTAGTGATCATAAAACTATCCACGTACAAACACATAGAGAGAAAGAGGAACACTTAGCGATCATAAAACTATCCACGTACAAACACATAGAAAGACGAACACTTAGTGATCATAAATCTATCTACGTACAAACACATAGATAGAAATAGGAACACTTAGCGATCATAAAACTATCCACGTACAAACACATAGAAAGAGGAACACTTAGTGATCTTAAATCTATCTACATACAAACACAAAGGTAGAAAGAGGAACACTTAGTGATCATAATAGAACTTACCTACGAAAGCAGTCACTAAAATTCCTAAGAAGCTCATCACTTGCCATAAATGTTCCTTTGTCTTCCAAATGTTCCTTACCATGTTGAACCTGAATCTACGACGATACTTATCTCAGAAATATTACCGTACGTTCTCTTCAAACCCTGAACGTCTCTCTACACATAATGTGGAAGATATTTACTGGATTTCCAAGTCTTATGAAAAACGTTATACTTGAGAAGTGTATAAGAAGAAGTGGAGAATGGGGATGTCTGTAGTTAGACGACGCTGTTTCATTTGGTCGACGCTGTGCTACTCCATTAAGGACAGAGCACGCAGGTAGCTTGCGTTTTCAACGGGCGCTTGCTCCCGAATGAGAAGGGCGGCTGTTGGAAGTGGGTTTTGCTCGCCCCGTACGTATATCTACATATATATCTAAGCTGTTAGTGATAACGGAGTCGAGGTTGGGGGCGCTGTATGTAATGTTTAACTCCAGCGCAGAGAAAATCTCTTGCGTCGCTCTGAATTATTCCTTGTTTATCGCCTATTTAATAGGAAAAAAGAGACTTGCTTAAGGTTATGGTAATTCAGGAAGTAATAATAAAATGTGTAATAGCAGTAAGGCTATAGAAAGCTGTTGCTTATAGGTTTCCATGACAACTACGGTCGGCAGGAGCGGAGCTTAAAGGAAGGTAACTCAATTTTTATAACGTGATTGATTAAATAAAATGCAAAACGTTAAGTTATATGGAATCATTTATCTCACGGTCACCGGTGGCGCTGTAAAAGTTCAGTATAGCTAACAAATTACCACGTGATTTTAACAGATATACCAGTTACCTCACGGTCACCAGTGGCGCTGTAAAAGTTCAGTATAGCTAACAAATTACCACGTGATTTTAACAGATATACCATTTATCTCACGGTCACCAGTGGCGCTGTAAAAGTTCAGTATAGCTAACAAATTACCACGTGATTTTAACAGATCTACCAGTTACCTCACGGTCACCAGTGGCGCTGTAAAAGTTCAGTATAGCTAACAAATTACCACGTGATTTTAACAGATCTACCAGTTACCTCACGGTCACCAGTGGCGCTGTAAAAGTTCAGTATAGCTAACAAATTACCACGTGATTTTAACAGATATACCAGTTACCTCACGGTCACCACTGGTGCTGTAAAAGTTCAGTATAGCTAACAAATTACCACGTGATTTTAACAGATATACCAG
>NW_013669136.1:0-11144 GCF_000517525.1 Limulus polyphemus
ACAAACATGTTCTGTTGAGTATTATTATATAAAAAATAAAAGAACTAAACGATTAACAAAAGTGACGCCTATATCTCTTATATATCATAAACTTTGATTAGCAAACATATACTGCTGAGTATTATTATATAAAAAATAAAACGACTGAACGACTCACAAAAACGAGACCAATATCTCATATGCACGATCAAATCTGGTTGGAAAACATATTCTGTTGAGTGTTATTATATAAGAAATAAAACAACTGAACGACTCACAAAAACTAGACTAATATCTCATATGTACGATCAAATCTGGTTGGAAAACATATTCTGTTGAGTGTTATTATATAAAACATAAAACAACTAAAGGTTTCACAAAATTGAAGCCAATATCTGTTATACGTGAAGAAATATGATTAGCAAACATATTCTGTTCATTATTATTATATAAACACAAAACAATTGAACGGCTTATAAAAGTCAGGCCAATATCTGTTAGGCATGATGAAATCTACTGAGCAAACATATTCTGTTGAGTATTATTAAATAAAACATAAAACAGCTAAACGATTCACAAAAGTGACACCAATATCTCTTATACATCATAAACTTTGATTAGCAAACATATTCTGTTGTGTATTATTATATAAAACATAAAACAACTGAACGATTCTCAATATTGAGGCCAATATCTGTTATGCATGATAAAATCTGGTTTGCAAACATTTTCTCCTGAGTATTATTATATAAAACATAAAACAACTGAGCCATTCACTTTAGTATTCTAAAGACACTGACTTAGAAACTCGAAAATAAATTGAATTTATCTTTACTTTTCAAGCACAGTGTGATTTCTTAACAGCTGTTGAAGTAATAAATCTAGAAAAGGTACAAATTAAAATGAATCACGACATTCCTATCAAACATTAATCTCAGTCGTCGTATTTCCTTGCTCTCAGACTGTCTCAGTGGCATTTGAAATAGTCGTTATCATTTCTATTTATTTTTAGTGTTTTCTTGTTTATTATGTCCAATCATATCTCAGCATAGCTATTTATAAAATGTACGAACACCATTTTTGAAACTATAAAATGTAGACAAAACGACATTCACGTCTCCATTTATTTATATTGACTAATCTTCTGCTTTCATTTTTCAAATCTATACTGCCAAATATAATGGTGCAATGTAAACATCTAAGTTAATTACATGCTCCATTTCACCTATTGAATATAGTGAAAAGTTTCTAAACCTCACTAGAGCACCAACTTGAAATTTACGGTGACATCGTTCTTTAATTTATAATTACACCTAATGTTTCTGGCTAAACAGTTGTAATGGTAAAAAATACATAGTCAAAACTTGTATTTCATATAGATTACTTTTCTAGCAACCTCTGTTCATCAGGGCCAGGCATGGACAGGTGGTTAGGGAGCTCGACACCTAATCTGCCCTACCAAACAAGCTCGCCATTTCAACCATGGCGGCGTTGTAATGTAACGGTCAATCCCACTATTCGTTGGTAAAAGAGTAGCCCAAGAGTTGGCGGTTGGTGGTGATGATTAGCTGCCTTCCCTCTAGTCTTACACTGCTAATATAAGGATGGCTAGCGCAAATAGTCGTCGTGTAGCTTTGTGCGAAATTAGAAAAAAACAAACAAAACTGTTCATTAGATGGAAATAAAAAGTAATCATAATCAGAGAGAAACAAGGATAAACACGGGGTATACTATTAGAATACATTTAACATTAAAGAAATAGTAAAATAATCTGTTAAAAAGAGATAACGAATTTATTTACATAAAGTGACGTTTCGGGCAATTATCTTCTTTTAAATGTCTTTTAACTTTGCATATAAGCACCTTGGATTGCAAATATATGTAACTCTTTTCTTCATTTCCATGTGCATCCAAAGTGTTCTATTCTATACGGTACGAATTTGTTATACGTGTGAAAAACTTTGCACAATAACACCCGAAGAAGAAAATAAAAACGCCTAACACATGTTGATGCTGGTATATTTTTATGATAATCGTGCAAAGCTACTCATAAGTGGCATTCTTTAGGCGATCCTAATAATGATTTGTTTGTTTGTTTGTTTGAAGTTAAGCACAAAGCTACACAATGGGCTATCTGTGCTTTGCCCACCACGGGTATCGAAACCCGGTTTCTAGGATTGTAAGTCCCCAGACATACCACTGTGCCACTGTGGGGCCCCTAATAATGAACTGATATACAAGAAATAGAGCACCTATTCAACAGCGCCCACCACCAACACTCGTCAGGCGAAAAAGTGGAACTTGACAGTTACCATTATAATGCACTCAAATCCCCAAATTACGGAACTCAATTTCCCCCTCATGATTGTTGAATTGAGCCATTTAGAATATATTTTCAACATTTTTTTTTAAAAAAAAGAAGAAGAAATATATCTAAATCAAGTTAATAAGTTTTTCTTGGGTTACGTGTACAATTATTCGCATGCATAAAGAAATTTAGTTGTTTGAAAGAAGTCACCAAATGAATTTCCCGATAAGTATATAGACAAAAATATTGGAGAAATGTATGGAATGGCATTATTATAAGTTGTATTATTATCCCAGTGTGTGTGCGTATGTGGACATGATTCTAATCTCGTAAGTTAATCAAACCGTTTGTCATGTTATTGGAATTATGGCCGAAAATATCGATAATAGGAAGAACGCTCAAATGGTGATTCAATGCAATTAGACCCTCAAAAATTACCTACTTCTTTTTTCTGTTCTTTTTACTGTTAGATAACAGTAGGATCAATCCAGATATTGCATGGCGATAAGTAATTTTATTATTTTACTTGTGTAAAGACATGACTAAAACAGTAAAGAATGGTAAAATTACTCATTTTCTGTGTGAAATACACAGAGGACACCCAATGCATTGTGATATTATTCAGAGTATTTTTGTTAAGTTAAAAACATTTTGTACGAATCCAATGTTATTTATATTAGGAACTCTGTAGCCAACAAAACTACGGTCCCACAACAGTTTGATGCATAAATAGTTCAGAAGAACGTGTTTAGTAAACTGAATGGGCGGTAATTTTAGGGTTTATCAGAACAAATGTGATATTTTTGCCATTTTCAAATTCTAGATATTTATTTTTCAATTTAAAGTAAACATATCATATATATTAGACGGGCGGTAGCAGTGCCTATGTATGGATGACTCGGATTTTTCAGCGAAATGGTATTTTAAATATCTTCTTAACAGGTCATCAGAACTTTACAATACTAAATGGTTTTTCCTTTTATAACAATATCTATATAATAACTGAGTCACAAGTTCGGGGAATGTATGTAGATATCATAGCCAAAAGATTGAATTTCTTGTTCTTCTTTCTTCTGCTTCTTTTTTATTACATGATAAATTAGAAATTTTAATGTCAACCAATTTTAATGAGGTGACATAGTTTCAATCGGAGTATCCACTTCTATAGATATTATAATAACTAATAGTAAATTCAAAAATTATAATTCTAGTGTAAACAATGGTGTCAACCAATTTTAATGAGGTGACATAGTTTCATTCGGAGTATCCGCTTTTATAAGTATTAGGTCGTCAAGACATTAATGTTGCTTTTTTTAGATGAAAAACCCCGAACAACTTTTATATCAAAACAAAACATTTGTTAAATGAAATAATCTCAATTTTTATCGATGATACTTTTCCATCTTACAATCAGATTGTTAATGCCCTGATTAAAGAAATCACTTGGCTTTGAAGCATAAAACATATTGATGTCCTTCCTCTTTAACACCTTCCGCATTTGCATACGTTTTCCCATTAAGATAGTGTTACAGCGAACGAAAAATATGGAAATATGATGGTGCCATATCTGGAGAATATGGTGGGTAAGGAAGAACTTCCCAACCCAACTCCATAATCTTGTGTTGCGTCAAACGTGCCACATGTGGACGTGCGTTGTCGTAAAGAAGAACACCACCTTTCCGATTGACGAGTGAAGGGCGTTTCTGACGAAGGGCTTAATTTAAACGTTCCAGTTGCTGACTATAGGTCTCTGCATTGACAGTTCACTATACATTGATGAGTTTGAAATGAATTACTCCTTTGATGTCCCACCAAATGCAAAGGATCACTTTCTGCAGATGGAGTCCAGGTTTTGGGTTCGGAAGTGGTTTTTGTCCGGTGAAAATTCTGTCAAAAAAGTAGTTCACGCGCATTACGCGCCAGGAGAGACGAAGCAACGTTCACACGTTGGAAATGATGATCATCGGAGAGTTTATAAGGCACCCAAACACCTTCTTTATAGAGTTTTCCCATATTCCTTAGGTGTTTACGTATTGTTTCATGAGAGACATGCAATTTCAGGGCCACTTCACGAGTGTGTTCTTTGGGCTAGACCCAACAAACGTCTTCAGAGAATCAAAATCAATTCCAACATGTCGCCCCTGCCATCACAGTTTCTAAAGCTAAAGTCAACTGAACAAAATTTGCTAAACCATCGTTGACACTTATGAACGTTCAAAACATTTCCATAAACTTCTTTGATATTCTTTGTGGCTACAAAGGCGTTGTTTCCCATCTTGTATTCAAACAGCATTATATGCTGAATGTGTGTCACGTCGTATGCCATCACTATAAGGGATTAGAGTATACTAAACTTTGCACATTATATATGCTACACTAACGTGACATTTAGGCGGTTTGTTTAACTATTATACGTGATGTACGTTTTTTGAGGGGGTTGTTAATGAAAGTGTTCCAAGACGCGACATTAATTTCTTGACGACCTAATATTATTAAAAACTAGTTATGATTTAAAAATCATAATTCTAGTGTAAACGATTTTATCATTACCCCTTGAAGTTAGCTTTTTCTACAGAAATTTGGTGTTCCTTTAAAAAGCTTAAGTACAGGGTGAAATATGAATTACCAGCCAATAATTCATAACCAATAAATATTACAGTTGGAACCTCATTTTATTTAGAACTTGGTTGTAAATACAACCTTCTTATGTTTATTAAAACACTGAATTAAAAATAAGCAAACAAGAAAAGAAAAAAAATTCAAAAAAGGAAATATACGTAGGGATGACTAATATCACTCCTTCAAAAACAATGCAAACAATATAGTATGGATGGCATTTACATTATTATGAAGGCAAGAATTAACATATCAATTGAGTTTAATTTATCCTATTGTTGTCTGTTAACATTCTACTACACTTTGTGTCTGTGCTATTATGTAGGCATGATGCAAATGCCACCCCTAATATCTTGTTTGCATTGTTTTTGAAGGATTGATATTAACCATCCTTACATTTACTTCCTATTTTGAAAAGTTTTTTCTTTACTTGTTTAATTATTATTTATGTACTGTATTCAATAGCATATGCTCTTGAAACGTAATTACAATATCAGCTTCTTTACCTCCACAATTTATTAGCAATACTAAGCAAACAGAAGCGAGAATCAAGTTTTTCTTCCATTGTATTCATTTTTTGATCAACATAGCTGTTGTGAACATGTATGTAATGTTGTATAAATAATTATCAAAATGTATCGCCATAAGTCCTACAGTGTGTTTTAGGTTCTTTAATGAGAAGTCTCGGAGGGTGACTTAAAACTGGGTGTCATAACATGTTAATCAGAAGTATATCTTTTTAGATGCGACTAACCATTTATTAAATAATACGAGAAAAGAGTAAAATATCTCGATATTTAGTAACCTTATACATAGATCGTAAATATATGAAGCTAGCTTTTCAAAGCACTGACTTTGAATAAGTTGCTCAAACAACTTTTTATTGCGCAATTTATATAACACTGAAAAACCGTAATATAAAACGATTTAAAGGTATAGTATCATGTTAAAAACCCTCTAGGTCCCTTTACTTACGTGATAAGCTTCTTTCGACAGCTGAGAACAGCAGGCATAAAACGCTATCAGGCAGCGCGGTAGCAATGTCTACGTAGGGATGAGTCCGATTCTCGTTTTTCTTTCTTCTTCCTTTCCATCAGCTGTAGCTCATAAACTACAGTCTGCCTACTTCCAGCCTGCACGCGAAAACACTTCATTATTCCCTAAGGTGTGCCTTTTCAACTTAGCGCGCCAAGTGATCCATGATAGCTAGTTATAGCCCAAAATATATGTAATGATACCGATTGTTTAATATTGCCCAATATGCATATCATTCAATAGATGGCGCTACCTGTGATTCTGATAGTTAAAAAAAGTACAGAAACTAGCAATAAAATTTTTTATTCTAAAATTGTTGGGATGTAAGGATGGAAAAATACCAGAAACTAGAGAGAATTTGAGATGGGAGGAAAATCTGCAATACCCATTATTGCATCCCACCATCTAACTTAATATGTATCCACCCTGTGAGTGGTTAAATACAGGAATGGGTAATGCAGATTTTCTTCACATCCCAAATGCTTTGCCCCCCTGCGGCACAGCGGGATGTCTGCGGAAATATAACGCTAGAATCCCGGTTTCGATACTCGTGGTGGGAAGAACAAAGATAGCCCATTGTGTAGCTTTGTGCTTAACTACAAACAAATAGAATAAAGAAAAAAATACCCAAATGTTCTCTAGTTTCTGATATTTTTCCATCCCTACATCCCAACAATTTTAAAATAAAATTTGTTATTGCTAGTTCAATAATGGATATCGACTGTTTATCAATATTTAAGATACATTATGAAGAAGAAGCTTTTGAAGAGAATATGCTACATTGTTTATTTGTCTATTTTTCATGCAAGGCGTTAGCCGCCTTCTTTAGGCTCAACTCTCTTTTTTTTTAGCCGCAGCATAGCGGCTCATGGAACGGCTGTGAGTTTTCTGTTGTGTTTTTTTTTCAAATACAAACTTTTAGCTCATAGTTCTGTCATCTATTAGCTGAGTTGAGATCTAATTACAATTTTGGACTCAGGAGGTCAAACCCTTTCGATTGTTGTATTTGACCACGCCCAAGGTCTCATAGATTAATTTACTCTAATCTTGCCAAACAGAATTTCAACTTGAGGGTAGGCTCGTAAAGATCCTGATGAGTAATAGATTTGAATCGGGTATACGCTTGTCCCACGCCGAATATTGCTGGCGAACAAAAATATAACTATTGAAAAGGAAATAAAAGGTCTCATAGGTTAATTTACTGTAATCTTGCCTAAAAGAATTTCAAGTGCCGCGGCTATTGAGGATTCCCTCTTAGTTTGGTCACAATCTCTTAAAGCATGATGAAAATCTATTATTTTGTTGATCTTTTGATGTAAGTACCAAAAGGTGAAGGTTACAGTTTGATTTTAACTTTAGGTAAACGTGGTTAGCTCATTCAGTACGTTGGGACAACAGAATTGTTTTTAAAACATGTGTTAAAGATTGTCAGACTATATAGTTAGTGAAGAGTGTTTTTTTTTCTAATATTAAACTTATAGAGTACGTTGAAAACGCAACCATTGGCTTTTAGCGAAAAACTAATCCACAATTAAATACAAATTTTACTTTTCTTTTAACTAAGTTTTTTTTCCATACTTGCCACTTTACCCTTCTTTTAATACAGTTGTTTGTTGTTTATTATTAAGCACAACGCTATACAAAAGGCTAGCTGTGTTCTGTCCACCACGGGTATTGAAACCCGGTTTCTAGCGGTAAAAGTACACTGGAGACCTTTTAATACAGCATCACAGTCTACAGTTACATACAGTATTAACATTTACTTTTTTTTAAAGCCAATGGATGTCCTTGTGTTTATACATATACATATTATTCATTATTATACGTATGAAATGGCAAGGTTTTGGACAGTGTAAGATGACAACATAACGAAATTGAAAAGTACACACGAATTATTGATTTTATTAGTTTAAAGGAAACATCAAACTATATTTCTTTACAATAATTATTTTTGTTTGCCAAATATTTAAGTAACTTTTCGGACTTAGTTGTTGTTTTTCTTTTCAAAAACCAAGCAGCTTTCTCATATTGGTACATATCAACTAGCTAACCCTTTTTGATTCAATTTACCATATTTTGCTTTTATTCTTCTTGATAATAAACAAAAAAACGTATATTTTTCTTAGAAATATAAAGACATTTTGGTGTAATTTTAAAAACAAACTCAGAAAGAGATTTGCAAATGTTGCCCAGTCAAATGAAATTAGAGTGCAAACTATAATGTAGAACTTATCCTAGTAGGAGAGGTTTTTACGTAAGTAAGACTTACCCAGTGAAGGGACAACTCGTTTCAACTATATTAACAACTATTTGGATTCTGTAAAATCCCAGTAAATATATATATATTTCCTTTTAACATGGGACATTGCCTACTTGATGTATGGCATGACTGTCATAACCATGATTTCAGAAATCAGGTACAGGTTTTGTTTATTTGTCTTTCAATTGTTCAAGTTAAGTATTAAATACTATAAACATAATGCAGGCTTAAAACGTAATTTACTTGTAACTTTAAAAAAAATCTCGTTTCTACTTACAAGGAATGATAATATACCTACATTAACTCGCAAAAAAGTACATTCTGGACTCACCTCTTGTAAATGGAGTAATGGATTTAGCTACATGCCTCTCCTTTGTGATTTTAAAATTACTTAGCATTAATTCCGCCTGAATATATGATCCTAAAAACCTATTAGAATACGTTATGGGATTATTAATACTTCATCTGAATTTTTGAGATACTTTTAAGAGAAAAAGTCCGATTTGTTACTTTATACAAATGAGTTCATTATAAAATGTATTTTCTTTTTCTTTCTTTTTTGCTTTTCTTCTTATGCCAGAATAGTTTGTGTTTGGTGTTTTTAGATTTGAATTTGATGGAATGCACCAAGTGCACATTTTATTTCATAACGTTTTAAATGACATTTTTCACTGAAGATGACATAATGACGAAGGGAAGTTGAGAAAAAGTATAAATTGTAACAATGAAAAAATAGAAAAAAACAATGTTTTTTCCCATTAGAACAGGATTGCTTAGAAAACGTTCTCACGTGGTTCATTTTTACTTTACGAATGAATTAAAAATATTCATTTGTCAAAATCTGAAACATCAATACGTGAAATTAAATTTATACATATTTCATATTCATTTTCATAGGTGACACCATTTGAAAAAAAACATCTGGAAATAAGGTTACTCCGGGAAATGGCGGATATCGAATTAAGATTTGTACAATTTTAATTTTGAGACTGAACCAAGGACACCAAGTAAATCAATCTATAGGAACTAACACTACAGCTTCTAATTTTATAGAAACCGGGTTGCAATACCGTTGTTGGCAGAGCATAGATAACCAATTGTGCAGCTTTGTGCTTAACTTCAATCAAACGAAACAGATTAATTTTATTCTATAAGCAAAGTTACAAACACTCTTGTTTTGTACTGTTTCGTAATCTAATTATTTGATGGTTTAACTTTTTAAATGTACATTAAAGTTTTACTGAAAACCAATAACAGAGCCCATTTTTGAAGCTATGTCAGAATGACGTAAGAACGTCATTGAAAATTCGAGAAAGAGACTGATGATATTAAATGAGTGAATGAATGTGGTAGTCATATTTTCTTTGCATGAATTTTATGACTGTTGTTGACACTGGCTCCACTACTGGAATCAATTCGGTGCCTGATCTACTTAATCATGATCTTCTGGATTCTGTCCGCTCAACGTCCATATTCTATTACCGATGTTTTGGGTGTTGGCACGCTGTACGGAGCTGGGACCTTTCAGAAAGAAAATGTGAAACACAAACTACTTTTATGTGATCAGTAAATATAAATGATTGATATAAGCTCTGTTTTACAAGTATTTATCATTGTGAATTAAATTTAACTTGAACTATGCATTGTTGAACTGGATGCCCCAGAATTAACAACATGATCTGTGTTGGTTCATAATAACTGTATTAAGGTGGCTTGGTGCACAATGGAAAATAAACACTTTTAGTGAAAACTGAAACAATTAGTAACTAGTGTAGTTTCGCCTTATAGTTGTTTTAGAGGAATTGCCCTATTGAACTCAACAGTAGTCTTAGCAAAACTACTTATTCAATAGGATCAACTCTTAAAAGAGCCGTAAGGTTAAACGTTGAGGAAACAATAATAGCATAAAAAACTTCACTGGTTACTGGTTGTTTCATTTGTTACTAAACATGATAATAACTGAGTATTCAAATGCACATCAAATGTGCATTTGATGTGTTTTATTGCACTTTTTTATTAATATATGATTCAATTGTTGTATTAACTGTTGCTTTTACATAACATGTTTACTAAAGGGACTGACCTAAAAAGCCAGGTACACCTTTAGTCACGGGCAAAGCTATCCTTAATTTAGAACTGCTTACAAACTGGAAGACAAACAGTTAGCAGCATCAGCCGTCTAAACTGTTACTCTTAACCGGCTACCTGGTGGCTCGTTTTGGCAGTGATGAGTTTGAGGGCTTATGACGTTAAAAATTGGGTTTCTATAGCCTTTGTGTAGCATTGTGCTTAATAACAAACAAATACGTTTAACTGAATAGTGGAATTGACTGTTAAAGTTATAAGTTATCGCATTTAGAACTTTATTAAAAAAAAAGTCATGTAAAACAAAAATAAAAGGGCCTATACAGAGTGTTCATAAGTTGAATGTCACAAAATGATTAAGATTGAACTTTTAGTTGCTCAAATTTAGACTACACAAAGTTCAAGTTCGATAACCACCTGAGACTGACAGAAATGAACGTTTACCATAGTTGGACAGAAAAGTAGCTAAAAGTAAATACATAGCCATTGCTACTTCAGTCTCGTCATGTAAAAAAACAGAAATGGTAGTGTGAGAGACAAACAAAATTTGTACAAAACAAAATAAAATACAATATTTCTTTCGCTATTTCTCTCTCACACTTTACGCTTATATATATTAAGCCATTGAATTAGAGGTGATATGTGAATAAAAAGTATTCAGGGATTATTTACTTTTAGCATTCATCATCAAATTACGTCTAACTTTGTGACATTTATAGTAAATAGCAAACGAGAACTCATTATCTAAATTGTTTATGCTTTCCCTGTTTGTGCATAACCTGGTACTTCTCTTATCTAATCCACTCACACACACTGAATAAACTCAAATTCGATGACGAGGAACCCACTTTGAGACTAATA
>NW_013669136.1:11899-14242 GCF_000517525.1 Limulus polyphemus
TAAGCCGTCTCCAGCCATTATTACACTGAATAAACGTTGGAGGTGGTTAGGTAACGTGTAATATTCGGTAGAACGAAAATAATACGTAGATGTGTTCAACTTGATAATTATTTATTATTCAAAATAAGCTTCGTATAATAGATTTCAAGTTAAAGCTTGTAGGGATAAGTAAAGCAGAATATGAAGCGTATGCCAGTTGCATATATCTTACAAATTCAAGTATCATTTACACTTTGGCAGCAGTGGTATTAGAGTTGAGATAATATGTTTAGTGTATCTTAGTTACTGGACTGCAAATTTGAATCTAGGTTTGAGAGAAAATATTAGGTATTCATCTAGCTGTTAGTGTTTGTTTCCTTTAGGCTTATCTTCGAAATGAGAAAAACATATAACACTAGTGCCATCTCTTAGGTACATTCAGTATTACATATTTTATCTCTTTATTGTGTTTAGAGCAAATAATTAGAAGGTTAAATTTGGCTTTCGGTATCTAAAGTGCTTTGATGAGCTTAAACTTTAGGAAATGTGAAATAAAACCTACAGTAGTGTACCTGTAAATATTATCATAAACACTCGTCTATACGCAAATTTTAGCAATAACTGCGAGAGGGAGGTAACAAAACAATTCCTCCGTTACTTTTTAATTCGTATGTGAGTGAGGAAAGGCACCTTGTTGATAAATCATTGCAGTTATTTATTAAAATTAAATTTGATTACTTGCTAAGCCCAAGCTATTTGCAAGATTTAGCCTATCAGTTTTATTATGTCCACCAGTGGGTCAGCAATAAGTTATCGAACTTACAAAGCTAAAATCCAGAGGTCGATTTCCCGTGGTTGATATAACACAGATAGCCTATAATGAACTAAAACAAACAATTTTATTTACATTTCCAGGGTTGATATAACAGATAGCCTATAATGAACTAAAATAAACAATTTTATTTACATTTCCCGTGGTTGATATAAAACAGATAGCCTATAATGAATTAAAATAAACAATTTTATTTACATTTCCCGTGGTTGATATAAAACAGATAGACTATAATGAACTAAAACAAACAATTTTATTAACCATAACTTTTGTAGCAAGGTTTTTAGTCCTGATGATTATTATTTATTTTTGTTATCCAAAAATATTCTAGCACTGTAAAGTCATGCAACTGAAAACCTATTATTATTATTTTTTCCGTTTTCTGATGAATGACTATATTATCGATGCTGAAAGCTTAGAGGAAGAAGGCATGGTTCTCTTTTCATGGTAAAAGTAAGGTGTTTTTGCTGTTTTAAAGCTAATAGAATGATACTTATAGCGAAAGTATGTAGGATACTTTAATATAAAAATATAAAGAATTATAGAAATAATACTAATGTTTTGATTAATATAAAACTGATAGCATAATTTTTTAGTTATATTTGTTGAAGTATTATTGAATAGGGGCTAAAACCACTAGAGTTTGCAGTTAAATATTAAAACTTGTGAAAATAATAGATTTGGTTTGGTTATTGTCAAGGCTATACAATGGACTATTTGTGCTTTGCCCATCACGGGTATCTAAACCCGAACTTTAGCGTCGTAAACCTACAAACATATCGTTAAACCATTAAAGGAGGGAGCGCCCGAAAGTAATGGAAACATAGGAGGTAAATTCTGATTACACAGTCTACTGTATTCACTTAAAAAAATATATATATAATGTAACAGTTTCATTATATATAGATATTGCATGGTAGGTCTTTCATTATATACTGTATTAAAGACCTACCAGCCACTATTCATCTGTATTAAAGACCTACCAGCCACTATCCATTTATAATGAAAGACCTACCAGCCACTATCCATACAGATGGATAGTGACTGGTAGGTCTTTTAATACAGATGGATAGTGGCTCGTTGGTCTTTTAATACAGATGGATAGTGACTGGTAGGTCTTTAATTATATATGGATAGTGGCTGGTAGGTCTTTCATTATATATGGATAGTGGCTGGTAGGTCTTTTAATATAGATAGAGGTAACTGGTAGGTCTTTTAATACAGATGGATAGTGGCTGGTAGGTATTTTAATACAGATGGATAGTGGCTGGTAGGTCTTTTTTATACAGATGGATAGTGACCTGGTAGGTCTTTTAATACAGATGGATAGTGGCTGGTAGGTCTTTTAATACAGATGGATAGTGGCTGGTAGGTCTTTTAATACAGATTGATAGTGACTGGTAGGTCTTTTAATACAGATGGATAGTGACTGGAAGGTCTTTTAATACAGATGGATAGTGGCTGGTAGGTCTTTTAATACAGATGGATAGTGGCTGGTAGGTCTTTAATACAGATGGATAGTGGCTGGTAAG
>NW_013669136.1:15242-43674 GCF_000517525.1 Limulus polyphemus
TATAATGTGACGGCCAATCTCACTATTCGTTGGTAAAATAGTAGCCCAAGAGTTGGCGTGGGTGGTTATGACTAGCTGCCTTCCCTCTAGTCTTACACTGCTAAATTAGGGACGACTAGCGCAGATAGCCCTCGTGTAGCTTTGCGTGAAATCCATAACAAACAAACTATTACTTTTGGTCAGGGGTAAATTTTTGGAAAATATTTTGCCAGTACTTAGAGGGCGTGTACATGTATTCAGGATCATGGATTCCAACAGAAAAGTCAAAAGTTCCCGCAAATGCAAATTTAGGACCATTAAGTAAAGAATAAATTAAACACGGAAAGTAAAGAAAAACAAGCAAACACATGAGTAGTTTAAAAAATAAAATTATTTGTCAAACAAACAGAGTGTTATGTCACCTAATCTAGCTGGGTTTTTTCTTCTTTGGTGTCATCTGGATGATGAAATTGAAGCTACTAAACAAAAGACGGATTCAGGAACAAAATCAAGAGCAAGAAGGAGAACTATGGAAATATTTGACTCTAGCAAAATAAAGAAAACTAGAGGTCCACTATCTTAAGTCATGTCAGGTGTTCAGGCTGTCTTCCAAGAAATCCATACAGAAACGCACATGCAATTGATACATTTAGTGGAAAACGAAGTCTGATAATGAATAGTAGAGCCACGGCAATAATTGTAAACATCTTTAATGAACGTTTCGAAATTACACATATTCCATCTGTTGCAAATGTTGCAGTATGAAGCCTCTAGTTGTGTAAAAGAACATGTTTATTACTTTGGACAGCTATAGTATCATTATTATATGTAGAAACTGCTAGTAATAAAAAATATATTACTTAAATAAACCTAAATAAAGAGATTTTTAATACTAGTTATGGAAAGGTAAGATTTAAAGGTATTTAAAACAAATTCTAAGACTCTAAAGTCATGAGTTCAGAAAGGATATAAGTTCTATGCAGGTTCATATATTCATGGTTTGTAAGTTTTTTTCCATTCGGCGTTTAAACCATAACCTTTCAAAATTAATAAAATGTATCTTTAAGACGAAGACTAAGTCTATACGTTTAATAACATTTTCAACAGCACGAACTCGTGCAGGCTTAATAATGTAACATTTTTTAGATAAATTTTGGAAAAGGTTTTGTAGATTACTACATCACACGCCTTTTTTAAGTTTATAAAGCTATTTTTTGTGTCTAGATTTTAAGACTTTGATCGTGGAAAATGGAACTTGATAGAGGAAAAACGTATACGCGTTATTATACATTTCATAGAGAAGTGAAACAAATCAGAGTAGACACTAATTAGAAAGTTTAGTATCTTATGCTGCTTTTATAGTACATGTAAATACACAAAATATATTCGGGAGCAGGTTTGTAACAACAGAAATTGTTGTATGCTAGGAACAGACCTTGGGCCTCTTTATAGTGAATTAGACCAACTACTAGATAGGACTACACGAAATACAAGCCAATTCCACATACAAAAATCGAATACTTTAGTTTAAACGGTACCAGAGGAAGGGACGATTTTAAACTGGTGCACATCCGCAGCAGTACCAATATAAACTTTCTTTATACCAAGTTATCACTAAACATGGAAGTGCTTAGTATGTAGGAAAGGGCTGAGAAAAAATGGTTGGTGCATTAAATCTATTTATTATTCTATGGTGCTTACAAATAACTGCTAAAGTTGAGTTATAGCCTTATTTCAGCACTTAATTTCCATTATGGAGAGTTTCACAGCTTGTGAGACTCCCAATATCATTGAAAAGCGTTGCTAAAGTGGAGAACTATTTTTCTTTTGCACATGCTAGCCAAACAATTTGTGAAGTATTCGCAATGGCTTTAGTACGACAGAAAAGCATTTTAAGAGTACTTGAAAACAGGCAATCACTAAGTATGGTAGTGCTTAGTATAAGCTAAAAGAATCATAATTCTAGTGTAAACGATGTTATTATTACCCCTTGAAGTTACCTTTATTTAAGAAATCCGATGTTCTTTTAAATAGCTTAAGTACAGGGTGAAATAAAAATTACCAGCCAATAATAGATGAACATTGGACGACTGTAACATTTAGAATACTCAATGCTTTGTATACTATACAAAAGGTGTCTTTAGGGTGCCACCCCTATACTACTTATGAAGTGAAGGAGTAAAAAAAAATCAATGCATAATATCTAACTTTATTACACACACTCATAGAATACACTAACTTTCAGTAAAGGGGAAAAACGTCACAAAACAAGTAATGAAAACATTTTGTAAATGTAAAATGATGAAAAGATGGCAGTGCCAAAAAAAAAATGCAAACATTAATATGGGGATGATACAGTTATACATATATCGTATGTTCTTTCCTCGCTGTAGGTTCCTCATTATTAAGTTCCAAGAGGACTTAATAATATATTGTGGCCAATTGTATGGTATATCAATATCTGAGGTCATTCTACAAGTGCAATGAAGAAACTGACCGAACTGGTATGATATTAATAATATATATTACCATTGAATTATAAAAATAAAACATATGTTTACTTACCAACCTACTTTAATGAAATTGTTGAAAAAAATAGGGTAAATAAGTAATAAAAAATTTTGCACAAATTAAGTATGATGTAGGGATGACAATGCCAAAAAGTGCAGAAACGAGGTAGGGGTGAGTGCACAAAAACCACACAAAAATCACTACATAAGTAACCAAATCTTTCCAAGAAAAACTTTTATCTACAACTAAATGTTGAATTCCTGTCAGTTGTATGAATTCATGTTTGAATAAAAACATTTAAACTAAATAGTGCTATACAGTCTTACAATGATTAATAACCATAAGCTTGTAAGATTGACTCAATACTTAGTGGCTACTTATGTAGGGATTTTTATATGGTTTTGTGTATTCAGCCCTACATTATGCTTACTTTTTGCAACATTTTTTTATTACTTGTACATATCTAATATAATATTTCAGTACAATTGTTAAACTCCTTACTACTGTTAAATTATAAAACAATTTTAAAAATTCATGAGAGAGGAGTGAGTGTGTTCATTCGTGTATTTGCCCTGCAGATATACTAAATACTTGCATAAAGCTTTTCAGAAATTTGCCCCTGATAATAGTACTAACATGGGCCATCTGTTATGTGTCTACTGGAGGAATCTAACCCCGAATTTTAGTGTTATATGTCCTCAGGACCGCTAAGCCATTGAAGGAAAGGTAAAAACAATAAAACTTGACAACCCTGGGACTTAAATGTAAACTAAAAGTAAGAAGAAAATTTATCTCTCAATTCAAATGTTACTTGTTATACATATACATATGGCATTTTCACATGTATAACTAAAACTCTACAGTTCTTCTCTTGAAAAAGTATACTCAAAGCTTACTTACAATATATAATGAGTCAATGACAGCCCAACAGATGGCGCTGCGATCAGACATAGTTTCAATTGCCAACTACAACCTTTTTGAATATGCAAGGTAAAATACTTTTAATATATTACAGAGCTTATCACAATTTCTTATAATAGTTAGGAAATATTTCACTACTAAATATTAGTATATTGTACTTAGTACTGAAATACATCACGTATTACTTGTAATAAAAGGTTCCATTTATACCAAACTTTGAAATAAAACAGGCCATCTGCTCGACTGCAACATACCGGCACAGAAAAAAAAACGTCACTCGTTTAGAAGGATTACAGATCCAACATTGACCCATTATATGACAAAAAAAAAACAAGAAAAAATGACCTCGGTTTAGAAGGACTACAGAATCACCACTGATCCATTTTATGACAAGAAAACAAGAAAAACGAATACTGGCTTGGAAGGATTACAGAATCATCAGTGACCAGTTATATGACAAAAACAACAAGAAGAAAATGTCACCGATTTAGAAAGATTAGAGTGTGTGTGTGTTTTATAGCTAAGCCACATCTGGCTATCCTCTGTGTTCACCAAGGGGAATCGAACCCTTCGTGCACAATATTATAGGAGCAGTTTTCACCTCTTATTAGAAACCAATTGTTCTATTGAAAGATAACTGTTAATATCTGATCCTATCGTTCTGTAATTTTTTAAGTTATGTCAGAATGGCATGTGTGCGACATGAATCTATGCTTGAACTTTGCTTAAGGTGCAGATTCTTACAAAACATAAAATATATATAGTTAAATACAAGTGTTAATACAAATATAGATGAAATTAGGTTGGAAAAGAATATTCCTTAAAATATGAAGTAGTTTCTAGGTTAAGATGAATCATAGAAAAACGTGTTATTATTTGCTTGATAAAGAAGACAACTCTTCAACAAAATAAGAGTTTGAATTAAAATATTCATAAAAAAAACGTATGTAATTTATCGGTTGAAGATATTTTACATTTCTAAACAAAATGTGTCTCATTTGATAACTTGAAGATAACTTGTTTTAAATCTGTAAACTTCAAAAATGTATTTCTAATGGCTAGATGGGAGCATAAACTAATCGCGTATCTCTTCTTGTGTTGGTCCGCACGCCAAAATAAAATTTATCCCACGTTTTTTTTTTTTTATTTATTCTTGATGTATTGATTTTTCCTTAATTCTTTTTGAACAAAATGCGTGTTTTCTAACATTTTTTTGAACAAATAAAAAATTTTATTATACCCCACAAAACATGCATTTTTTTAAATGAATAAAAGACAATCACACACTACCCAATTACTTTGGGACTGGGCGTGGCTATTTGTTCGCATGCTCGGACTATGAAACCAAAGTATTCATGATTCGTGGTCTATTATTGAAAAGAAAACGCGCTCCACACTTTGGGGGCGTAAATGCGCTTTTGGAGTAACGTTCAAATCCCACTATTTTTCAGACAAGAGTAGCCCAAGGGTTGGCGGTGGGTGCATGTTGCGCGGAAAATAGTTTTAAAGTAGTTTGAAAAACAGGAAATATTTATAATGGAATATTTATGAGACTTTACTTTTCACTTTTAAATGAGCTTCAACCTAATACAAAACATTAATACAATTACGGAAAACTTTTGAATTCGGGCTAGCTCAACATGGCCCTAATTATTATTATTACATCTCCAGTGACCTGACAGATTTATAAAATCGACGCACTTAACACCGTAGAAAACTATCGATTCAATAAATATTTATAATTTATCACTCTAATCGGGAAATGTATTCATTTCTGTATATACATATACACACAGCTGATACGTTCAACTAAGTGTTAAAATTAAAATTGGTTATTATTAGAACAGACATGGGAACGTATTAACTATAATTTACTTAGACATAGAACAAACTCAAATAAAACATTGATATTTTCAGTTAACGTTAATGTAGATAGAACAGTTCATATCAACTATGTAAATTTTACTACTCTTCTCGTGGAGTGCGAGAAACGTAACTCATTACACGTGTATGTAAAGTAAGCCATTCTGCATGAATTCTTCATTGGTCCTTTTAACGAAGAAATTTCTACAGTGAATTTTCAGCGGGAAGCAGTTAATAAAGAGAGCCAGTATTTTGTAACTCCTTTAATCCACGAATCTGATTATTTTTATATTTATACACATGATTTTTATTCACTGTCAGCCCTAGTTTCAGAGGCAAAATGTCTTAAACCATTACAACTTACATCTACAAAGAGCACCAGAATGTTTAAGGGGTAAGATTGTATAACTAAATTTATCTTCAAGCAACTGAAAACAAAAGCGAAATTTGAGAAGAGTGAAACTTCTCTAAATCGGCCCTTTAAAATACCGACCAAATCTCTTATCCGGTCGTTTTAACCTTTTCCTTATCAAATGAAAGGATAATTCAAATGGGAATGGCTTAATAATTCATTATATATATCATATATGACTAATATAGATGTCCAAATATGAGAACAACTGTGATATCACAATGAAAAAATCTGAATCGTATCTTGTAAGGTACGCATATAAAATTTGAAGGCAACAAAACACAATACAACAATGTATATTGAAAGATACAGTGTAAAAAATAAAATACAGAAAAAAAAATGTAATTTAACCATAAAATATTGAAGCATGTACATCAGAAAATAATATAATGTCATACTGTAGGATAACTAGCCACCACATAAAAATATCAGTAACTGCTTACAGGATTCTTTATTATCGTTTTTCATTACATTACATTGCTTGAGATGGTTGTACTGCTCTACCAAGCAAGTACATCGGTCACATTCCTGACATTTCACAGATATTTGTCCTTTAGCCACTTTTTTTACAGTGCCTCTTTATGGTGAAGATGGAGTAACGATTTGTCTTGCTATATCGAACATCATTTATTCGACGAACTGTAAGTGGTGTCTTGATTCTTACATCTGGAAAACTGATGGTTTAAGCTTGTCCTTATGGATCAAGCCCATTGTTTCATCAAGGCGAAATCTAAGTCATCTAACTCCATGTTTCTGTTGACCTTTATTCCTTACCCTTAGTCTTCTACATTAGTTCTCATGAGCTAATCTATGTCTAAGCAGAAAAGACTGGAGATTGGGCACACCTTTACTTTACTCCGGTTCTGACTGGGAATTATTTACTTTCTGCGCATCCAGCCTTCACGCAACATTAATTGTCTTTATATATCTCCTCAATAAGCTTTACAAATTTAACTTGTGTTCCATATCGGTTGAGTAGTTTTCAAAAGGAGTGCTGATGAATACCATCAAATGCCTTCTCGAAATAAATAAAATTGAGGACTATATTTATTTGATGTTTACAAAGTTTATAGCCTCAAGACAACACACTTTGGCATTAACCCAAGAAACTGAATGTTATCTAGTTAGCGCTATAATTAATAAACAAACTCAATCCAGCTTTACTTCACTAAAGTCAGGTGACGGCGTGGCCCAGTGAACAGTGATTTCCGACCTGTAGTCGGAAGGTTGTAAGTTCGATGCTTGCTCGCGACGTGTTGCTTTGTCTTGAGTAACAAACATTACCCCAGATGTTTCAATCTACCCACCTGTATAATGAATACCCCCCAGATGAAATGTGTTACCATTCTCATCAGTTCAGCACTTTCTCCTATGTGCAGTATTGGCAACGGGTAGATTTCCTTTAACAGGTATGTTTTTAGCACAAAGCTATACATTAA
Organism: Limulus polyphemus; assembly: GCF_000517525.1. Lineage (NCBI taxonomy): Eukaryota > Metazoa > Arthropoda > Merostomata > Xiphosura > Limulidae > Limulus > Limulus polyphemus. The sequence continues at coordinate 22,368 of NW_013669136.1, forward strand.
GCAGTTTGCAATCTCTCCACTGTGGGAAATAACCCCCTGATTTTAACGTTATAAGTACGCAAATTTACCGTTCACCCATCAAGGGACTTAACTTACCAAAGTTAACTCGTTAGTTAAGTATAAAGATAATAGTTTTAAAGGGGTGTTTTAAAAATATTCTAACAGTAAATTTAAGTTATATTGTATTACGTTGCTAGTGTGAATAAAAGTTGGCAACTGTCTTTCATAAAGTGTTTGTATTGTTCTCCGAGGGAAGGAATTCTTAAAAACAAATCGTTTCCCAGAACGTACCACCCTCACATGATTATTTTAACATGTTGATTTCACAGTTTTGAAATATACCAATCAAACTATATATTTAGTAGAACAGTGATTATGTTTTACCTTTGATCATTTTTAGGAACGAATATAATATTCAAATTATGTACGATTTATCTGAATGTGTATAAGGTTATTTAAACAACAAGCTAACATAGTTAATTTGTTTTCTATTTATTTCTTAATTTGACCTTGTGTGGTCTAGTTATTAGTGTGCTGGGCTGCACATCGAAAAGTCCAAAGTTCAAGCCACGATATATCGATATATCGCTGAACACACTTCACACTTTCAACTGGGGAGGGGTGCATTATAAATGTGACAATCACTCCCGCTATTCAGTTAAGAGTAGACACGTAAGCGACAGGTGGTGTTAACTGGTTGCCCCCTCTCTAGTTAAACAAATCTAAATATGAGATGGCTATGTCTGAACCTTGGAGTCTTTGACTTGTCCGTTTAGCTAATTTTTCACATAACCTGTTGTTCAAGCTGAAAATACCGAATACCAAATCTTATCCGAATCGTTTAATTTAAAACAGTTAGCCAAATAAAAAAACAGAAAGCTGAGGAATTAAAATGAAGTAATGATAATTTGAGAAAAGATCGTAAAATTTTGTTAAATCCGTAATTTCTTATGAGATTATCAACAACATTTTGTATTAATAATTGAAGTGAACAAGCTTGGTATTCAGAATAATAATAAAGATGTAACGCATGTAATCAGTTATGGTGAGAAATACCACGTAACGTGACGATACGTTTTGATGTTAGTTATATTACGAAGCAGATATTTTATGAAGACAAAATTTAGATGTATTGTGTTAATAAGTATTCTAAATTTGAAACCACAGTTAACAATACTTTCTAAATTTAAGATTTATGGACTATCTATAATTACTTACCTTTATCCTAGCGTAACTTCTAATAGTTAAAATACATTTGGTAATATAAAGCAAAATAAACTTTTCAGAAGGCGGCATCTGTTGACAAAAATGTTTTTCTTCCTGCTTCATTGAGCGGTTAGCATTTGAAAGATTGTCAGCAAAGTTTAATTAGCACAGTAATTAAAACCTGTAGTCTTATGGTATATAAAGGTTAGTTCTATTTTCTCAAAAGAATAAACAAACAAAAAAACGCAAGTGATGAGAATTCATTGTAAATGTATGCGATTGAACACCCCTTGATCGATAAACACATGAGAAGATTCAGATAAGGCCAGAGACAGCGTGAATTTATGTAGGTGTTCTTGTGAGAACCAGCTAGCGTAACAACACATGTTACTAAAAAGAACATTAGCACCATTGATTAAACCAAGATTCTCTAAACGAGGAACATTTTTATCATATACGATAGATTATGAGAACGTGTTATGATGGACACAGCAGTAATGTCTTATAGATGTGAAATTTTAAATTAACAATAAAATGTGATGCAAGTGATGATATTATGATACTTTATGCAAATAAATAGCACTTTACAAAAACATTCCTAAATAGTATACGATACCTCACAGTATCCATAATAATGAAATATGTTGAAACAGGAAACAATATTCGAAAAGTCTTATGGTGAATAAGCAAACAGAAAAAAAAATGCTTATTTCATAACAATCACCAAAGGAAACATGTGTTTTAGATTTAAGTGAATGTAATACACGCTGAAGAGGTGTAAATATTCTAGAAACAAAATATACGATTTATCTCCAGAACAAAAAAAGACAACCCTTTTTTAAAATTTATTTTCTCAACTTTTCGTTCTCTCGTCTTCATTAGGAAAAGCTGTCGTTTTTTAACTTCCTGCAAAGGTGCTCGAGAACTCTCTGCGCTAGCCATTCCCAATTTTGAAGTGATAGACAACAGAGAAGGCAGCTAGTCAATAACATCCACTGCCAATTTATGAACTACTCTAATCAAATGATGGGACTTGACCGTCACAAGTGGATTTATTTGAAATATGCCATACAAATTATGTTTGCAATGGTAGATATATACTCCAAAGGTTATAAAATGATACAAGTGTTTAAAAAAGGACATTAAGAAGGAAATTTTACTCTCAGAAATAATATACAAATTATTATTTGAGCAAAAGCATCCCTTAATTATTACCCAAATGATCATTTAGAGGGAACGCAAAATAACCAAACTGGTAATTACTACAACACATAAATGTATTTAACTTAAACAAAAACATTTGTGCAAAAATGTTCGAATATTTAAATAAAGATTAAATTGGATGTCATAAGCACGACGATTAAATGTTGACAACCGAAATGATCGTTAGAATGTATGTTCGAAAACATTTCTTTGATGTCAAAAGTAAATATGTAACAACTGATCCCTTTCAGCATGCACCAGGAATCTAGCACCTAATTTAACAACAAAGACATGTTTTCAAGCAAACCTTTACTAAAGAGAGAAAGATTCGTTGACGTAAGTAAAGTTAGATGTGTTTACGTAGTTATGATTAAAAAACAGCACCGAATAAAGTAGATCGAGAGGAAACGGAGGGGAACAAAATTCAGCTAAAATAAAAAGTCTACAATAAGATATGAATGTTCATTATCAAAAATACACTCTTTAGAGTCATCGCAGAAGTTAAACAGCGTAAGAAATGGTAAGTAATTGCTTTTGTTGTTTCCCACGATAAACGGTCAAATGTTGTGATTTAATACGGTAAAGAGAAAGATTTAGTGTTTTTATTTTATGACACATAATGAAAGTGTCATCAACATAAATAACCTATGCTCCTAAACTTATGATCCACAGATAACACAGGATACAGAGAAAAACGAACCTGTGACCTGATATTATGTCTGTTCACGGAAAGATAATTTTAGCTGAATGATATAAAAGTTACTACGGTTCATAGAGTAAAGACGATATGATGAATGAACGATTATTGGTCAATTTCTAGTTTTTGTCGTTTATCATATATAATTTATTAAATTATATAATTACTTTTTTTTTCCAGTGAATGACGACACATCGCACACACTTTCAAAAAACGGGATTGAAGATATTCTTGATTTTCTTCTACTCTCTTTCTGGAAATACTCAAAATGTTTTTAATTTCCACGACAACATAAGAGACGATCGTTATCCCATTCTTTCAGAACTTGGTTTTCAAAACCATTTAGGTTTTATTTTTATTTTTAATAAAGCAGAATGGAATGTTTTTAAATAAAAATTCTCTTCCACTTCTGTTATTCAAATATTGGCGACACTGACAGTCATAACCAAATAGTTATTGATGATGTTAATAATAATGTCCCCATAATAAATACCCCTTCTCCTCACTATTGATAAATTAGTAACTCATGATATTCATGACAATATTCTTGAAATACAAAGACTGTTTTTGGATTTTCTTTATTAAGTTAAAAATCAAGACTTAAGAATTTCAAATTAACAGAATTGACATACATGTTAAATCCTTAATTGTTTCTAAGCCAATTTTGAAATGTTAAAATTTACCAGTCTCTTGACCAAGAAACTAACCCACTATATTTTTGAAAAACATTTATAAAGTTAATCAAGAACAACAAAACATAAAATACCCAAGCTTAAACGTACAATAACACTGTGATGACCAACCTTTTTCTTTTGTCACGGGTTCGAATCCCTTTCACATCAAACATGCTCGCCCTTTAACTGCTAACCAAAGGGAGGGCAACTTGTCACCAGCACCAAATGTCTACATGACTACCCTTAACTGAATAATGGATTCATTATTACAGCTATAATGCTCTCATAGTAGATGTAAAGTGTATTCAGTGGCATATTGCGACTCAAAACTTGCGCCCTTCCCACCAAACATGCTCGCCCTTTCAGCCGTGGGGGCGTTATAATTGACGGTCAATCCCACTATTCATTGGTAAAAGAGTAGCCCAAGAGTTGGCGGTGGGTGGTGATGACTAGTTGCCTTCCCTCTAGTCTTACACTGCTAAATTAGGGACGGCTAAAGCAAATAGACTCGTGTAGCTTTGCGCGAAATTGAAAAAACAAACCAACTTTTTTGCTAACTACCTTGAGTTCTTTCACAGACATTTTGAAAGTAAGTTTAATGATTGTGTTATAAATGATATTAAAGTGGACAAACCACCCATCCTCTTCTCTATCTTTTCTAACAAATCCACTATTTATTCTACGAATACCACTACTCCTGAATTAAGCAATATTAATAATCATAAACAATTATTCCGCATTACTATTTTAACATTTACTTCATCTACTAAGCCTATTCTTTAACTTTGATTGTTAGAAGGCTACCGGTATAGTTTTCGTCGGTTAAAACAGACAGGTTTGAAGATCATTGATTTAATTTTATTTGTCTTGTTTATTTGTTTAAGAACATTTTTTTGGAAATGTCATTCAGACTGTTCCTTTAGATTAATTTTTTAAATAAGTACCAGAAATAGTCTCGATCCAATCTTCAAACTAATGACCACCTTTTAAGAATAATATTCTACAGCCTGGATATTTAACCTTAATCATGCTATTGTAGCGTGTTTCTAAATGTTCAAAAAGCTTTCGAGTCTATTTGACACAATGGCCTCAGATACAGATTAGTTTATTTCTGTACCCGACTAATATCATTATGTGGCGCTTAAAGTTTTTCACCAAGAAGTGCCAGTTTAAAAGAGAACAATGTTAAACTTAACATTTATCTCGTTCATTCAAGAGTGCCATAGGGGGTTTGTTATCATTCTCTTGCTGTACATTATTTATGTTAATTACATTCCTTTAACTAGTACCGATGTACAATTTCTTTTGTATTTTTAGTAACATTCACTACCAATATAAAGTCGCGGTGGAACGGAATGTATCAGAACTAGATTTTGATGTTTGAAGTTACGTAGGTAGAGTGATGCCAACTCAAATTGATCGTTTTTGGGATGAGCATGTAAAATTCTTGTTAAACACAAAATATTCATACTGTTGTAAGCTATATTTTCATTGTTTTAATTTAAGTGTTTATTAAAGAGAGCATGACGTTAAGATAAAGTAAGTTAATAAAAGTAGTTCTAGACCGCCTAGAAAGTTTACGATGACAATGACGTTAAAAGGCTAGTAACTAAGACTAATATCTGTGCATGGATACAATAGTTACAAAAAATACCCGACTAACAATAAAACATGCTACAACAATACTCTCAGATCATAAAGATGTGTTCAGGTCGTGGCTTTAGAGTTTCCAAAACAAGGATAGCTCTTGTCCTTAATGATATTGGAAAACAAAGGAATACGGATGAACTTGGGACACCAGGACCATTCAAAAATAGACCTGCAACTAGTCACGTTCAGTCATGGTAAACAAAATGTGGCGTCTTGTATCAGGTGAGAATCCACGAACACAAAAAACAGTAGCACAAAGCCGTCTATATGTTACAGGTAACAGTGTCTAACAAGAAGGATCTCTGTCTGGAAATGAAGCCAACAGGGTATGAGTTCACCAAGATAAGGCTTCAATCAAATATTCCCTTGAACCATCACATACCTCAATCAGCTAGAGGATGAAACCAGTATTCGTGTTATTACATGCTAAAACACTGGCCAAGTCACCGGATACAGTGCCTATGAATTTCTGTGCGATCAGATTGTTGGAACATGCAGTGAGAAACTGTCGTCCTCGTACACTATATGGACTATGTAAATCATGCAGTGAAGAGTGATGGGCTTTGCACTTGGCAGCCTTATGACGGAATCTTTTCACAATAGAAACTACGATGTAGGGATATTTTCAAGAAGCAAGACCATCAGATAAAGTATGATTGGACGTGGCAACAGGGACTGCAACAACGTGGTGAGGCTCTAAAATTTTATTAACATAACTTAACCTTTGCACAAGCCAAAAATTGTAAGCGGAACTTTCATCCTGAATAGTATCTTATGTGTATATATGATCAAGTAAAAAACTTCAAATATTCAAGCATAGCCGTGGCTAAATTTCAACTAATGACACTTGGAAGCTAACGAGCCAACAGCACTCGCAACAACAAGGGATTTATTGCTAAAATAGAAAGTTGTGTTCATTCTAATTAAGTCCCAGTGTACCGTTTATGTTATGTTTTTAAGAAACTCAGCAAATTCAATAGTTTATTGTAAGTTCCTTTAAAAATCGATGATGTTTCTATCACGATTTCAAACGTTTTAAAACGCTTAGGTCTTTATTTCGTCTCACGTTTAACCTGTACATAACATATTAATTATATATATAAAGTAAATGTTCCAAATGGGAAACCATCTTCTCAAATATTTGGGAAAACCAACCGTACTATTTCTAAAAGTATATATTAGAGCTCTCATTAAGTATAGATGTATGTCACTTATAAACTTTTCTCAGAAACAGCTAAATAAAACTTAGAAACTACAAAACCAGATAATCAGATTAGCTCTCAAATTTCTCACACACTGGCCTTTCTTTTTTTAGCCTCTAATTTCAAAATTCTTTACGTAAAGAATCGTCAAATTTCGACTAGAAGGGGTGCATCCCTTTATTTCCGAACTTGCTTATTCTCTCCTTGGATGGGATCGTTGTGTAATGGTTTATGACTTTATTAATATAGATTAGTCTAGTTTCTTCTTCTTTCTTGCTAGCCTAGAATGGTCTGGTGGTTATGGCGCTCAATTCGCAATCTCGGGCTGCGGAATCTAAGCCCGTCCTCGAACAAGCTCGCCCTTTTAGCCTTAGGGGCATTATAAGGTAACAGTTAATTCCTATATTTGTTGGTAAAGAGTAGGCGATGGTTGGTGTTGACTAGCTATCTTCCTTCTAGTATATCACTTCTAATTTATGGATAGTTCGAGTAACTTTGCGCAAAATTGAGCAAACAAACAAACCATTCCTATATTACGATCCAAGTGTAGGTGAGCTGGCGACGTTCAAACGTATGTGGTACTTTTTATTCAATGTTACAACGTGATTTTGATTCGCCTGAATCACCTTTTTTAACTTTATTTCTTTTTTTATAGTTTGTTTTCTTCTCTTAGTTGTTTAATTCTATTATTTGATGAAGAGTAAACAGCGATACGATTTCGCCAAGTTTCTTGACGCTTGCAAAATTTCTTCCAAGTTTTACATTTAATCCAGAAATCCAAATATCAGTCATTGATCTTGTTTGTTCTGAGTCTTCTCATCTTCCTTGACTGTTTACCTTTCGAGTCGTATCTAATCAACATCGTTAGTTAATGACGGCCTTTCGCCTGACATGCAAACTTTGAGCTCTTAAGCTAAGATACGTGCAGAGGCTACCTACTGCATCCGCTACCTGTGGGAGTAAGAAACAATCTCCATTTAAGGCCCAATAACTAAAATAAACATTCCTCGTGTCATCCACCTATAAGGCCTCCCTACCAAATTTTGTCACCGGAAGAATTACATAACTCGACAGAAAATTACAATTCAACATATCAACTGTTTCCATGCCTCTTCCAGGGTAGCCAAAAAATCATTTCAAAAATTTGTATTTCAATTATTAGGTCTCCAGTTATCTGGAATCTGAAATAAAGTGTCCCCACAGGGTTCCTCTCTGTCACTGGTTCCATTCCGCCTGTGTTAGTAAATCTGTCTTCCGTACTTGCTCCTCTGAGCTTTATCTTTTCTACATGCTTGTCTCATAATTACTGTTTATCTTTACTTGTACTTTTTTATAAGATTTCGTACTTCTGTAATGATAAGAAAAATTTGAATATTCCTCAGCGAATATACCACCAGAACAATATCATTTAAACCTAATGAATAAAATAAGCATGTCAAACTTTATACTGGTTTTTAACTTTTTCAGTAGATTATAGTAAAAATAAAAGCAAATTTTACAAACGACTTGGTAATCACCACATCTTCGAAATACGTTTTTGTATAACTTTATACTAATATTTAACTTGTTCAGTATATTATCCATTAAAAAGGCAAATTTCATAAACGAGCTGGATTTGCCACATCTTCGAAATAAGTTTCTGTATTGTTTTATGCTATTATATTGTGGTAAATAATAGGGCCGTATACTCAGTACTCTCGCATATGTTTATGCTACATTGTTACGTTTAAAGTGTATCTAAAATATTTCATACTGTATACAGAATGATTTGAACGTTCTTGGGTTATATATATATATGACTCTATACAATTAGACCTTAGAAGTTCGATATTTTTATGCACAACGATAAACAAATGAGCTTTAGACGTTCTGTCTATTATGCATAACTTTAGACTTTACACATTGTATATTTTTAGGCATTACTTTGTACAACTAGATTTTAGATGCTCTTTATCTTTAAGCTTACGTTAACAGTTAGATTTTACACGATCTATATTTTTATGATTAATTCTATATTATTAAACTTTACCTTATACTTAATTATGTAAACTTTTATTCCTTCCATAATATTATGCGATTCTATAAAATTAAACATTACTCGTCCTGCATTTTTATACGAGTCTATAAAGTTAAGCGTTACACATTATATATTCTTATAAATATCTTTATACAGTCAGACTTTACCCGTTTAATATTTTTATACTTTTTGTAAAGAGAACTTTACAAATAGACGTTAATTTTTATATACTTTCATCCTTAACCCTATACAATTAGATTATAAACGTTGTCTATTTTATCATTCTATACATTATTAACACGTTTTCTATTATACACACATTACTCTTAACCTTTGTTCTTTATATTTTTATATACTTTACGAATATGATGGACTTTACTCGCGCTTCATTATTCATTACGTAACAACAATGAGCTGATAACACGCCCACTAGTATTATCTTTAATACGCCCCAGAAGTTCTTGCTTGAGATGCTTTTCTTAGTTGCCAACCGTAACGGATCTAAAAACCTACTTACGTTTCAATGTTGGGAGACAGTAGCTGCTTGTTCTCGGTAAGAACGGAAGGAACTAATATATCTGTATATTTAGTGCTTGTCTGTTGAGATTTTTTGTACGTCGGACAATAAAAATTCTGTACATAACACTGAGAGTTATCGATTGCCACGTGACCTTTCGCAAATGAGCCCATGGTGTAAGACAGAGAATAATGCAGCAGCTGAGGAAACGAGTTCCATCACTGTCTAATCCATAGTTAGGCGCTTCAGCATCAGCCTAAGGCTCATAAAAATATTTATAGGTGTACTGCATGGCACGATTTCTGATAATTCTGGGAAGAATTGTTAATCCATTTTGTTATTCTATAGTTCAACATCTCTAGATAATTTTGGCCAAATTTTAGCGCCAAGAAAACTACTAAAATAAAGATGTTTATGTATAGCTTGCTGTTGTTGTTGTTTTTTCCAGCACTAGTTAGTTTTATAGTACCAAATTATGGTGTTCCCTGTAGCGTCGTATCTTCTGAATAAACAACATGTAAACCAAACTCGGTGACCTTCGACCTTTTATTGTCAAAATTTATTTATTCGGACTTTTTTTGTTGCGATGATTCGATGTGTTTGTTCCAAACATGACTTTTTTAAACGTCATAATTATAACCGTGACTTTTGGATCTGAGAAGTTTGTTAAGTTTATCTAGGTTCGATCTCATGCTACTGCGTAGATTAACAAATAAATAAACTGTGCATTTCTCCCAATTGTACAACCAATTTCGCTGCACTTAATAAAGTCCACCAATGGCTAAAAAGCTGAAAAACAGTTATTTGCTAACGATGGTTAAGTGGAAATTACTAAAAATAAACTATGTTTGCTACTGACTATTAAGTAACACTTGAAACACTTTGTGCCTTTTATGCTTCTTTAAGTTTACTAATGTATTACTCCCCGTAACCTAGTCAAGTTGTTTGTTTGCTTTATAAACTTCTAAATTTCAATATAAGAACATACAGCTTTACTAATATACGTATTGGGACTTTATCCCTCCCCCTCCGGATATCGTTTCAACACATTTGATGTACACCTGGAACTATCTTCCCAGAAGACGAATCCTGCCCAAAGGTCTCGTTCGTAAGGGGTTTACATGATGGATGAAAATCCCCTTGTACGTATCAGTAACCAGGATGCCACAATTTTTTTATGATTCTCTTATCGATGATTGTTGCCAACAATTAGAATTTGGATTCATCTGTAAAGATCACCTCCTCTAAGTTTGCTCATCCCATTGTTTGAAGTCTGGTGCTCATTACAGCATTTCGGTTTAGTTATCTCTTCTAAACAATGGTTTTTGAGTATCCACACTTCCGCAAAGGCTAATTTGTGTCTTAATCTTCTAGAAGTAACATTCACGCAAAGTAGGTTTTAGGTATTTTTAGGTAAGATTTTAAAATGCCCTTCTTGATGGAACCTCTACAACATTATAATTCATAAGAATATATATAATATTGCATTAATAAAATGACGCCACTGATAGTAAACGTTTACTTTAACAGACTTATCTCTATTTTATTTCAAACTATTTATATTTAAAAGAAATTGATTTTATCCGTTGTTATATTAACTTTTATAAGTGAAAAATTTTAAGGTATAATTTCCTGAACTTAGTATAAGCTTGTTTCATATTTAAGTTAATTATTTTACTATGTTTGTATCTATGAAAGTAGTTTCCAGATAACAAAAATACAGCAAAGGGAGTAATAGAAGTGCAAGACAATCAGTTCTATAGAAATTAAAGTTAATATTAAAATGTTTATTGATTTTACTGCCCTAAGCCTCGCCTACTCACAAGACCTGAGCCTGCCCACTTTTACTTACAGCTGTGTCACCTTTAGTTACTTAAAATCACTTTTGAAGGGTTTGGATTTTTTAATCGACCGCTTATATTATCAACTGTACTAGTTTCACGTATCCTCTTCAGAGCTTTCATACAGCTTGTACTCAAACATGAAATTTTACCTAATGCAGTAGCCTTCATCATCCAACACTTTGGTCTTTACATGTTTTTCATGTGGCATTTCTCTCCTGGGAACCATAAGCGCATTCACCATATTACTGCTAGGAATAGTATGACTGCCTGTACTTTAGTAGACATTATTATGGTATGGCAGTGACTATGGCCCGGCATGGCCAGGTGGTTACGACGCTCGACTCGCAATCTGAGGGTCGCGGGTTCGAATCTCCGTCACACCAAACATGCTCGCCCTTTCAACTGTGGGGACATTATAATGTGACGGGCAATCCCACTATTCGTTGGTAAAAGAGTAGCCCAAGAGTTGGCGGTGGGTGGTGATGATTAGCTGCCTTCCCTCTAGTCTTACACTGCTAAATTAGGGACGGCTAGCGCAGATAGCTCTCGTGTAGCTTTGCGCGAAATTCAAAACAAACAAACAAGCAGTGACTAATTGGTTGGATTACAGCAAAATACAATTTAAACTGTTAACAGTAAGTGTAATCTGGTGTAAATAATTATCATACAATAAAGTGGGGAGCACTCCAATAATGTTTTCATTTTATACCCATTTCATTCATTATTTCTAAAGCTTTCTTCCACACTTTCACAGTAGGGACATAAACGTATTGGTTGAATTAGATCTACTGTCTTTACGGACGTTTTTACGTTTCTCTAGAGTTTTAAAATAATTACCATATCTACAATTAGGCACTATGATGTCAAAATATATTTTCATGAATATTAAAAAAAAATGCATTCAAAATAATAAAAAAGAAATAATGAGTGATGTTTAGAAAAAGTAAAAATCTAAGATAAAGAAAGAATTACGTTTTAATAAAAATAACGAAACAATAATATAATTTGTACAATACAAATTAAATACTGAATGTGTCTTTATACTGAGTGTTTAGCGCATAATAATGATTGAATTAGTATAAAATAGAAACAAATAACTGGAAATTCATAAGAAAATGAGAAACCATATCTCTAAATGCACGTTCTAGTTGAACACGGATATTTTCATCAATCTATTTTTTTTTAAATCTCCCTGATGTAGCAGTGGAAAATGTTTTCAACCATTTTGTTTTGTCCATTTTCTACCCATTTCCACCAACCTTGTCACAGCAGTTATTACACTGTCGTTTATCATTTGGTGCTCTCCAGGAAAGTGGTGTAAAAATCGTTAGGACTCCCAGTAGTTCGAAGGTTGTTTAATGTTTTGTTATTGTTGTTTTTGATTTCAATCTCCCATGTTGAATGAGTTGTTTTTATGTTGTTAAAATAAACTCGTGGAATAAAAAATACAAGTCCAAAAAGTCTAACCAGGGTTCTGATAAGGCATGATGGCAAATAAACACTATATAAAGTGTTCTTAACCAAATAATTTTATTTATCTGTCTTACAAACGCTTTTGAGGACCGCCAGGACTCTGAATTTATTTATTTTTAGAGGGAAATTGCAGTTATTCATCTGTGCAAGAGATTTAGGTGCATAATACTACACTGTAAGGAATATATAACAAGCAAAGAAACCCTTCCCACTATGTTTCTTAAAATAGTTTCACCCCCAAGAGACTGGGGTTGGCTGGTATCTGACTGAACTAGACAGAATATTATATCCAACTTTGTATTACATTTTTGCTACGACATTTCTTACAACGAAACAAAAGAAATTATTAATATTTAAGTAAATTGGACACTTCCTGCTTAGATAGAATATGTCACCGATTCTTGATTATTGGCTGAAGGTAACAGTACAAAGAAAATTCCAAGGAATTGAGTAACTTTCTTAGGATACGAATTTTTATAGAACAACTGAGCTTATGAAGACCATAGTTGACGTCGTGTGTAAAGATTATGCACCTTGATATGAAGCTGTTCGAAATTGACCATCTTTGTTTGTTTATTTTCGAATATTCGGGCAAAACTACTCCAAGGTTATCTGAGCTAGGTTCTCTAATTTGAACTCACAAACAAGAGGGAAAGCATCTAATCAATAGCACCGACTGCCAACTGATGGGCTACTTTCCTCAGGCCGAATAATGGGATTTGGCCGTCATATTTATAACATAAATGAGCCCCATTCTCAGGCCGAATAATGGGATTTAGCAGTCATATCTATAACATACATGAGTCCCATCCTCAGGCCGAATAGTGGGATTTGGCCGTCATATTTATAACATACATGGGCCCCATCCTCAGGCCGAATGATGGGATTTGGCTCTAAAGAGAACTAGATTGTTTTGTTGTTGTTTTTTGTTTTAATTTTTTGTAGCAACGCAACTCGAATACAAGAACCGCAGATATATGGTACGGCACGCTAACCAATGAGCCACACTCGACCCAAGTGACAATGTAATGCTTTTTGTTTACGAAGACAATGGCGGAAGTATTGATTAAAATATTACAGGTTAGCTCTTCTAACATCATGGCTTTCAAAATAGATTCACATTTAAAAATAAAGAATGCCACTTCACTTTTTTGAAGATACCTTACTAAGCTTTGAATATATATAACCCAACATATGCAGACAGACAGAATGAATGAAGAAAGCTGAAACATAATTATGCCTACGCTTGTATACCAGTACAATGTATAGTGTCATTCCTAGTCGTTAAAGTAATGGTATTTTCATATTAGTATAGTATACAGAGTTGATTACGTTCTAATAAAACACGATTTTGAATATGCAAATCAGCAAGCCATGTAAAACCATAACCGATATAAAGTCATGATGGAACAATATGTATGTTAACTACATTTTGACATAGCGTGGCATTACGTAGGTAGTATGGTTTGTTTGTTGAACGTTGACCACTTTTGGAAAGGGTATGTAACAGCCCTTTCCGAAGCACAATATCCGTACACTTACATCATAAAAATATGTTCAGACAGGAGAGTTGGAATTTTAAAGACGGGATATTTTGAAATTACTGGAATTGGAAAGTAAAGGAATGGGGATCAGCTGGGGACCCAGAACCATTCACAAAGAGACCTGCAACAAGTCGCACCCCAGTGATACTCAGCAAAGTGTGGCGTCTTGTAACAAGTGAGAATCACCAGTAACAAAACACAGTACGCAACTCAATCAAGAAGGATTCCAAGCTGGCTAAGCATGTGAGTCACGTGCACACAAGTTTTCTCTACGACATATTTGTTCAACCATTACATACTTCAAGTAGCTGGAGAATGAAACTGGTATTCATACTTTTTTTTTAATTTGAAGACATACCGTTAAGTCGCCTGTGAATTTCTGTATGATTGGACTGTTGAACTAGATGCTGACAAACCGTCGTCCTCGTACACTAGATAAGAGTGGACGTGGAGGAGTGGTGTGCTGCTTTGGACATGATAGCCCTATGACGGAGCATTTTATTAAGCTGCAAAATTCATTATCTACTCGTCTGATCTTCAACCTAAATTTTGAAACGCCTACTCGAATATTTGTGAAGTTCTTTACCTACTTACTTGATTCCCACCTTACATTTTAAAACACGTACTATACTTGAGTATCTGTAAAGTTCCTTATCTACTTGTTTGATCTCCGCATTCCTTTTTGATATTTATACCCGAATATCTGTAAAGTTTGTTATGTAATTATCTAATCTCCAGCTTACCTTTTAAAAGGCGATATATATCTGAGTATTTGTAAAGTTCATTATTTACTTGTTTAATCTTCATATTCCTTTTTAAAGACCCATAAAATGAACATATTTAGCATTTGTTTCACAATGATCAGATTTTTGACTTACTTTATTTAGAGACATATCTGAACATCTGTAGCATTTGTCTGGTATTTATCTCATCTTCACCTTGTTCTCTGAGACACTTACCTGATTTTCAACTAGTGTTTAGGTATATCTGTCTAAACATCTGTAGAGTTTATTATTCGTCTATCTGGTCTCCAACTTACTCTTCTTAGTCACATACCTGAACCCTGTAGCGTTTTGATTGTCGTTTGTCTAACTTTCTGCTTACATTTCTTTAGACATACACTTAAATACTTATTTGCAGTGTTTGTCAGATCTTCTTCTAGCACTTAAAATCACTGTAGTTTTAGCCTGACACTTATTTTCAGTTTGTTGTTTGAGATAGGGCTGGTGAAGTCTAGTGGCAAGAGTCTGCGAATTGTGTATCCAAGGGTTCACGGTTCGCGACCTATTGTCGCAAAAACGCGATTCGTATTTCAAAACAGTGGGTGCGCTATACAAGTAATGGTCAAACTCTTGCATTGGATTAAAGTAGACTAAGAGTTGATGGTGAGTGTTGCTAACTAATCGCCTTCCCTCAAGTTTATCAGTTGAAATTTAAAGACGGCTATGTGCAGAGAATCCTTTAAAACACAAATCTGAACATTTACCTTATCCTTTGCTTACCTTTTAGACACATACCTCAACATCTGTAGATTTTGTTGGCTACTTATCTGATCTTCCAACCACTTTGTGAAGTATTTGTGGAGTACAAATACTAAGTATATTAAATATGTGAAGGTTTTCAAGAAGTACATTTTTAACGTATATAAAGCAGCAGATTGAAAATATTATAAGAAAGCGTGGGTAGTAACTAGCAAACCACGATACTAGATAGGAAAAATGCAGGCTTGAGGCCCATAGTATTCCAGTCGTGACCTCAGGGCAAGAATTCATAGCTCGCAGACTTGGTATGTTGAGAAAATTCCAATAGTTAGATAAAACGCACGATTAAACGAGCCAATGTTTACTTTGTTTTTAAAAAATATCAAAACATCTGTAACATTAATTTATAACTTATCTTTCAACTTACTTTTTACACATATTTTAGCATCGTTTGTGCTTATGTTTGACATTAAGTTATACATTTTAGACATATATCTCAACATCTGTCTGATCTTCATCTGTAGGTCTGAGCTGTCTGGTCTTCATCCTAGTTTCTGGAACGTGTATAGAACATTCACCATATTTAATTTGCTTTTCCATGCACATACCTAGGGGGGGGGGTCAGTACCACTTGTCTAATCTTGAGGTTTCTTTTTTGTTTTTACACACACATATCGCAAATTTCTTATACAATTATGTCCACTGTCTTAATTTTCAACTTACTTTCTGATACATAAATATCGCAACTTCTGTAACATTTGTTTTCCACTGCTATGATTCTCAGATTACCTTTTTATATGCACACATCGCAACTTCTGTACTGTTAAGTCTCCATTTAACAGTTGTTTCCTCGTGATTTTGAGAAATGTTCAGCAATGGTGTCATATGGTAGATGTTCTTTTATGATGCTCACCTATTTTATGGTATTATCACACCTGATTCTTTAGGCACTGTACATTTTAGCGTATATCCAAGCTACTAAGATACGCTAACAGTTTCACTTAAAACATAATGCATACGTTAATTAAAAGAAACGAGCAAATAAAAAAAACGTTTTTTATTTCAAACAAGTGTACTTTCACAAGTTCAATTTTACTGATAATAAGCCTTAACTAAACTTTTAGATAAGTTAACAATGTCAAAATGTATAACTCTGATTTCTTTCATTATATCTTTAAGTATTTTTTCTTCGGAGAATTACGCGGGGGAGTTAAAAGACAGAGAAGTTTTAACAAAAATAGTACGTTTATTATTAAGCTCCTTATAGCTATAACGTTTACATCAAAAAATAAATTATAATGTCACAGGGGAAAATCGGTAGCTTCTCTTCTCGTTTCCGAAATTGTACCTTCCCATTATCTGGTCAGCAAAACCTAATGCGAATTGCTGCTTAGTTTCAGTGGTCAGTGCAATATGGTCACCACGTGACCGATCCCGAGAGATTGATGGGGTCGTGTCTACAGCATACACGAAACATGTTAAAAGCTGTAAGCACGAAAGTCCGCCCTCCTCGTAAATTATCTACACCGCCAGCTAAAACAGTAAGCACCACTAAATTGAAATTAGCTCTATTTGACCTTGTTTTTACGGATGGTACTTAAATTTTCCTTTAATTAGCCTGATTGTTCAGTTCGTTAGAAAATAAACTATATCACTGCCTTGAAAGGGATATAACACAATGGGACGTAGAAAGCTATTTCTTAAAGGTGTCGCGATACGAGTATCGTGAAGCCGTGATACGATTATATCAATACATCATCTGATACGATACGATTTATGTATCTTCACGAAATTTGGCAAGCTTTCAGTAAACATTATAAGCCTTTTGTACAGAAAAAGTCATAATTTCTAATAAAGTATTCTTGTTAAAAATTAATGATTCAATGAAGGAAGATGAATATAGAGTGCTACATATTGTATTCATTTCTTTTATCAAAAACATTTCATGCAAAGTAACATAACAAATTACCAGTAACAATATATATATATATATACAAATATACACTTTTTATATTTTACTTCTCTTGCCAGCTGCCATTTAATTGATCAAACCCGAGAATTTGAAAATGCACTGTAAAGTGTGAAATACTTAAATAAGACAGTGTTAGTAATATAGATAATATATTACAGAGAAGACTGTCAAACTTTGTATCAAACCATTGGTAAAACGTCTGTATCTAGATACCTATCGTATCGACTACTATGATGTGATACGCAGCCCTAGTATTTTTACTAGAGAGCATTTCGAAAGTGATAAACTGTTTACTTATTTATTTCTTCAATTTACTTTCAGAATATAGAGAAAATAAAAGTAATGAACTGGTCCATTGTTCACGGTGAGTAAGCAGTTTCTGTGGATAAACAGATACAATAAACTCGAGGACACTTTACTAGGAAAGAAACAATGTAATTATGAATTGCCGAATGAAGTTTCATACTTTCAGTAATTTCAAGGCATATTTTTGTATACTATATAGTTGTCGAAAACATACAATTGTATTTTCACAAGTTATCAAAGTGTTCAGTACTTTGATAAATTTACTTTCTAGTTTTGAACAGAAATATAAAATAAGTGAGTCAATTAATCAAATAAAGTATTTAAAGAAATAAATACAAAATATCATTGAATGGCAGAGCTTTAGTACTGAAACTGCTTAAAAGCATTTCTGAGAAAGATCTTTTTTGGCTGGTAACAACAACCCAATGTCAATATGTAACACTAAGCTGTATAGGAAGCGGTTGTTAATGTAAGAGGTTCGCTTTTATTTAACAAATGTACTGACGTGCCCATAGAGAATATTTTAGTAATCCATAGAAAGATCTACTAAGATTTGTTTTATTCTAATCACAAACTTGCTTTGTTTACATGTGGATCTGTATCTTCGTGTTCACAAAATGACTTTACTCCTGGATACAGAAAAAAATATTTCATTTATTAAACTATAGATGATTTCCAAGTTAAGATAAGTGTTTTTTTTCAAATGTATATAGAATGATTAAAAATTACTTCTCTAAAATTATTATACTTAAAAACTATTTTTCCTAGAATCGACTCGCAATCTGCGTGTCGCGGGTTAGAATCCCCGTCCCACCAAACATGTTCGCCCTTTCAGCCGTGGAAGCGTTGTAATGTGGTGGTCAATCCCATTATTCGTTGGTAAAAACATAACCCAAGAGTTGGCGGTGAGTGGTGATGTGTAACTACCTTCCATCTAGTCTTTCACTGCTAAATTAGGGACGGCTAGCGCAGATAGCCCTCATGTAGCTTTGCGCGAACTTCACACCAAACTCTTGTTCAATAAGAAAATATATTTCACCAGAGGCACATTGGCAATAGTAAGATTTATTCAGAAATGTTTGGACATGGTACAGAGTGTTTCGAAAACTATCACAGAAAGTGTTTAATATTATTGTAGTCATTTACAATTAGCATACCAAGCTTATCTTTACATGAAGCCACTGCATGCATCATGTGCTCTGGGTAGTGATCATTAATCCTCGCAGCACTTACACGCATTTTGTTCAGATCATCAATTTCGTATTGTTAAAGATGAGAAAGAGGAATAATATCAGTTTGTGAGAAAAGTGATTAGGATATTTAGTATAACATGATTTTAAAGCATCCTGTACCATGTCCGACTTTCCTGAATATAACTGATGATTCCCAACATCCATCTAGTGAAATTTTCTTCTTCCAGAATTAGTATTTTTCAAGCTGTAGTGATTTTAACTATTGGGTTTTTCTTTATAACTACCCTGTATATGCAGAGCGTATGCGTATATTTAACTACGATCAAAAATGAATCTATACCCCGCACATATAGATAAACGTGTCTAAGATAGGTAACATATACTTATCACGATACACGACAGTCATATCTTTCGAAATGTATTAAATATGTCCCCTATACATGATAATTATATCCTAGATAAAATATT
Source organism: Limulus polyphemus (assembly GCF_000517525.1). Classification (NCBI taxonomy): domain Eukaryota; kingdom Metazoa; phylum Arthropoda; class Merostomata; order Xiphosura; family Limulidae; genus Limulus; species Limulus polyphemus. The sequence continues at coordinate 41,815 of NW_013669136.1, forward strand.
TTATCATCGAAGAATAATTCATATGTTCAGAATAAATGATGAACGTAATTCCCAATAAATAAAAGCTATGTCAATCAATACAAAATACATTTATTTTGTAAAATATAATTTCTCCAAAACTGGATAATCGTATATTCAAGTACATAAGACAACTATATCCTCCAATATAGAATAACCTTTTTCTCTGAAATACGATAACTTTATTCATAACTTATATGATACGTATATACTCCAATATATATCTGTATCCTCAAATACACAAAAAATGTAGTTTGGTTTGTTTCGAATTTAAAAGCTATTTGTGCTAGCTGTTCCTAATTTTGAAATGATAGACCAAAGGGAAGGTAACTTGTAAACAACGCTCAACGCCAACTCTTGAGCTACTCTAATCGAAAAAGTGGGATTTGACCGTTACTCTTATAACCCACCCATGGACCCAAAAAACGGAGAGCGATTTTTGTGTGTGGTAACGAAACCCCAACCATGGACCCTTGAATTCACAGTCCAGCCTATTAACTAGCCGTTTTTCAATTTCGAATATGTTTAAGATAATTATATCCCACACTATAAAATAACCATATTTTGGATATATATATATATATATTAGTTTTTCTCTAATATTTTATAACTGTTAGATGATAAGTTTTGGAGACCTATAAACACATAAATAGTGATTTCAACACAAAATTTATTTAAAGTTGTGGAAGTTTTATCCTAATTAGAGGACAACATTATTCATTACATCATTTATCAGTCTAATTTAGTAGAAAATAGTCACAAAGTCCGAATTACGATGAAAAATCAAAAACATTAATGGCAATGAAACAATTAGAAAACTTTAGAAAAGAATACATTTTTGAATTTAAATTATTAAAGAAAACTTAGAGATGAAATTTGGCATTGTTCAGTTAAAATTTATTTCAAAAGAAAGCACTGGAGAAATAATATATACAATATAATGTAAGTATAGGCTCTACAGATATGGCTAACAATATTGAAGTGCTATGAACGTTAAGGTCGGCAGTTAAACAGACAATATTATACATTGTCAAACTGAGATATAGTTAACAATTTGGACACTGTTGAAGTGCTGAGAGAGTTAAGGTTAGCAGTTAAATATTCAGTGTTATATATTGTTATAACAAAATGTACCTGAAGTATAGAGAATTTAGTTGAAGAAGCTTGGCGGACACTGTTTAATTAAATGTTCAAAATTAACCATGCGTTTATGAATTGGCTGACGTTGTGGTCTTTAACTTAAAATTTACATTTTGGATAAAATGTTTTCATTAAACTATCTTTAATACTTACGTCTGAAATAAAGCTTTGCTGTTGAAGTAAACTATATAGAATGCATAGACATAAGTTATGTCCTTGAACTAAAATAAAAATGTATGACTAATCCTAGTAGAGAGAAAACATTAAACTCGATCAGTATTTAGCATTAGGTCGTCAAGAAATTAATGTCGCTTTTTTTAGACGAAAAAACCCGAACAACTTATATATCAAAACCAAACATTTATTAAATGAAATAGTCTCCATTCTTATCGATGATGCTTTTCCATCTTATAATTAGGTTGTTAATGCCATGATTAAAGAAATCACTTGGCTTTGAAGTAAAAAACATGTCGATGTTCTCTTTAATACCTTCCACATGTACATAGATTTTCCCATTAAGATGGTGTTGCAGCGAACGAAACAGATGGTAATCTGATGGTGTCATATCTGGAGAATATGGTGGGTGGGGGAGAACTTCCCAATCCAACTCCATAATCTTGTGTTGCGTCAAATGTGCCACATGTGGACGTGCATTGTCGTGAAGAATAAGAACACCATTCCGAATGACGAGTGAAGGGCATT
>NW_013669136.1:44608-49483 GCF_000517525.1 Limulus polyphemus
CAGTTTTTAAGGCTAAAGTCACCTGAACGAAATTTATTGAACCATCGTCGACACTTACGAGCGTTCAAAATATTTCCATAAACTTCTTTGAAGCTACAGAGGCGTTGTTTCCATTTTCGTATTCAAACAGCATTGCATGCCAAATGTGTGTCTCGTCGTGTGCCATCACTATAAAAGATTAGAATATACTAAACTTTACACATTATATAGACTACACTAACGTGACGTTTAGGCAGCTCGTTTAACTATTATACGTGATGTACGTTTGAAAGTGTTCCAAAACGCGATATTGATTTATTGACGACCTAATATTTATATGTGTTTGTTTGTTGTTAAGAGCAAAAGTACATGATGAGCTGTCTGATCACTGTCGGTCTGGGGGTATCGAAATTCAATTGTTTGCGTTATAAACCTTCAGACTTACCGCTGAGCCACTGGGGAAGGGGAGGCACAACTTTTATTCATAAATGGACTAAATATAAGTGATTTTTAATAAAGTAAATATTTAGCAACAGACTGATAACATGTATGATAACATTTATAATTATACTTAAATTACTTCATTTCAGTAAAAGTAATATCTATAAATGAATCAAAATATGTCTTTGAATAACATGTACGTTTATGAATAAATTGAAAATATTTGGACATATATGTATGAGTTGTGGCTTTTTCTCGTAGTGTGTGTGGGAATACGTAACGATTCTTTACCAGTCCAGCATATGAACTTAACCAAATTCTTGTAACTCAGCATTAGATATTGATTATAAATGTTACTGTCTATTAAATTTAATTAAATTATAAGAATTCGAATCGAATTAGCTTTTATTCTCCTATTGCTCTACTTTAAATATGAATAGCATCTTTCGCTTTCATTGGTCGATTCAGGTTCTGTTTTCTTTAGCGGCTAATACGTCATTTAAACCGCTACAATAACACATTTGCTTAAGAGATGCATCTGAAAGTAACTATTTTTTTATTGGTTTCTCGAAAAAAGAAAATATTTTTGAAATTAGATGAATCTAATTTCCATTCTTTAAAATTTCTTCTTTTTTTTTTCATCAGGAACGTGTTTCTTTCTTTTTTCATGAAAATAAAGTTTTTGGAATAGGAAAAGTCGATTATTATAACTAATTTGCATATATGAGATTCTTTGACATTTAAGTTTGGAAGATATTCATGAACTTAAAAGATGAAATTCTATATGGGGCGTAAAGTGGGTGTATTTAAGCAAGTCAATCTGTAGTGGGCGAGAATATTAGTTTGTTTTCTAAACAAAATATGAACTTAGAACTTAGAACTAGGAGAGAAGAAAAAACAGTCTTAGTGCCGTGGAAGCCCGAAAATTAGACCATTTTATTTTATTTTACCAGAAAAACCAAAAGCTCACTGACTGGTAGAGAAAATTACACAGCCTCATTTGATGACGTTTGATAAATATTATTTTGTTTAACGTTGAATGTATTTTTTGTGAAACCTTTCATTTTTTAAGTACTTACTACAGTTTAAGGAAATTACTTTAAAATCGTTTGAAAAGCAGAAATATATTTAAAAAAGCTTGTGTTTTAGTATACAGGTTTACAGCGTTTCATTGGTTTTACTTATGCTTTGAACAAATAAGAAGCTATTTTGGAAAATTCTGTTACAATCACTTTTGTATCCTACGAAACTTTCGAAATATTTTTCAGATATTAGTAAAAAAGATTCAATTCTTTGACAATTTTCCAGTTTATGTACAAAGTATCGCTGATTATATGATGGGGTCATTTATTATGTTTTATTATATATATTATAACATTATAGCACTTGTTAGAAATCTTCAATGATTTTCTACAAGATATAGCAGTTTATTGGATCTATTGCCACATACAGGCAACTTATAATACGCTTATCACTCTAATATTTGTACAGATCTGTATTGACGAGCTCGAAAGGACTCGATAAATATGAATACAAATTATTTTGATACTATTTAAGATCAAATGTTTCAGTGCTTTATGTTTTACATTAAAGTAATTGAAAATAGATAGTTCCTCATCTTTGTTAGATAAATAAGTGAATAAAATCCTAATTGACTTGTTCTGCATGTTTGTTGTGTCTGCGGCACCGACTTGATGAACCTTAAAGCGAGAAAACCCGGACTTACATAAATTGTAACCGTGTATACCCGCACTTACATAGACTGTAATTGTATAACAATATTAACTTTTGAGTACTTTTTGCTGATACTGTAGAGAAAATGGAGTAACCTACTAGACTGTAAGACTTAATTATTTAGTGTTTCCAGTTGCATGTCGAAGGTATTGACATGGAATGATGATATACATTGTAGGGTAAATTACCTTCGCACTACGTTCCGCCAATCTGGCTACCATATGTTGTGCAAGCTATTTTCTCCCTACGTCTAGCTACTATATGTTCTATATATGTTACTTCCATACCACGCCTCGATCTATACAGGTTACCTTTTCATTACTTCTCATCAGTCTGGATACTATACGTTCAGTGTAAGGTTAATTTAACACGTTGTGTCGTTAGATTGATTATTATACATTTCTTCGTTTATTATGATAACACTCAACCTAGTTTTGAATAGGTTACTCTGTGCACTTTCCCACTAGCTTGGCTTGTGTGTTTGTTTTAGATATTATTACACTTTGTTCAGTCAACCCATAATTTCATTCATTTGGTAAAGCTTAAACTTAGAACTGGTTTCTCAGTTGTGCTAGCGTACTATTAGTGGCTATTACGTTTAATCATGGAAGGGATTAATAATTTCTAACCCCCCTCTCGTTGACTGTCTTCCCTCTGATCAGTGGTTAAAAATTAAGAACGGCTATACCTGAACCGAAGGGAGGGGGGCTCTGCCTAGCCGTGTAACCCAGATGCACATAAGATGCCACTCATGTTGAAAATACCAATTCACTTGTACCTTCTCAGTGGCATAGTGCCAACTAGTAAGAGTTTGTTGTTGTTGTTGTTTTAGAAAACAAGTTTCTGATCGCTGCGACTTACTTGGAGTAATGATGTTGATTTCAAATTATATTGTAACGCTTACTTAAAGGAACAGTCTTATCATGTGCAGGTAGAAAAATAAAGTAAAGCAATCAGCAGATGGATAATGTCTATATTACTTTCTTTCAATATTCATAACTAGTAATTTTAATGTTTTTATATGGCGAACTAATAATTTCAAACGCAGGGGTATGTTCTCGATCTATGATAACTATCTGCATAACCAATCGTCTTGTAACTGTGACTGCACAATTTGAAAATCTTGACTCTCCTTTTGCAATTCGATTGATGAGTGTTAACATGCAACTGTAGATGGCGCCTCAAACTGATCTCTTCTGGGAGGATTACAGTACAGGTCTTTCCATCATGATATTCTCCTATCCCACAATTACCAAAGTATGCAAGGTGTGAACTTTTAGCGTTTCGAAGAAACTGATATCTATAATTATTGTATCGGTAAAGCAAGAGAAAACGTGAATTCAACGGAGAGAGAGAAAAGAAGAAAAGTCTTCTCCAAGATCAGCTACCAGTCACAAACATACAGGAAGTAATGAAGAAAGTTAATCAGCTTGTCATAAGAAGTAATACAAAAACAAATCAGTCCATTAAAGCAAAGTAGAAATCTCCCTTAAAGCTGTAAATAATGTAATTAACATGGATGTGGATCTATAAAAACGGCACAAGACCGTGTTATCCTAAAGCACATAGCCAAACAGAAAACAAACTGTCGAAGGTTGTACCAACAACACAAAGCTTAAGTGTCTGATAAAGTCTGAGCAACTTATTACTGTCCTACCAGTGCTACAGCATTTCAGAAATGTTACAGAACATGTCGCGAAAATGTCTCCAGAAAGTTTATGGTGGTTGTAGATTAATCTGTAATGATACGTTAAACACCTGGAAAGCCATGGCATATTACAAGGTGAAGTCTGTATTTTCATACTAACGTGATGACACCATTATGTGTCGAGCAAATACCATCTTTGTACGGTTTACATGGGTGTTGGAACAGATGAGTCAACGCACACTTCGGTCTCTCATAAATTTCCATAGATTTAAATTCCCAATTGAATCGAGTTTCTGGCATAAAATAACGATTAATATAAACAGATAAAGATTCTAAAATAGAAGTGGTAGGTAGACATAAAATATCGAAAGAGTTAGATACAGAAATTAAGGTAAAAACAGAACATCGTGTAAGTTGATCTATCACTTTTTTTAACATTAGTTTCATTTGTGTTTTACTCTGATTTCTATCACATCTTGCCTTCATTGTGTCAAAATAGGCTTAAATTGCCACTACAGTTTCAAATATTTTGGCGAAACTATTTCTGAACCTTTATAGTTGTCACTTGCCTTTACCTCCAATTGAACACACACACACAAACTTTGTTCTGGGCGCCTATGGATTAGATGCCAGTAAGTAATGACTCCATCAATACACAGAAACCAGACACTAGTCGAAGTCAGCGTGCCAGATCCCTTGAAAGATACATATACACACAGGAATCTATGTTATATTATTCGCAGACATTTCCATAGACTTTAATGGCTTTTGATTGTTCAAACGGGCACTCAGAGGTTTTCGCCCGAGTGCTGTTTATGGACTTTGGAAAGAAGAAAATGACAATGTTTGTTTCAATGTATTTCGCAAACACCTCCTACGATAGATATGGTGCTGCAGAACCATAGTCCATAAGAAGTCCATCCAATAAATCACCATCGATCATAGAGGAAAGGGTAACTTGCGTAGACTACCGTATTTTGTCTATTTAACAACGTATACAGCTTTGTTATTTTGTCTATTTTAACAACGTATACAGCTTTGTTATTTTGTCTATTTAACAACGTATACAGCTT
>NW_013669136.1:50449-57708 GCF_000517525.1 Limulus polyphemus
CATATATATATATATATATATATATGTGTGTGTATGCGTTTATGAGCTGTGTCAATAATTGGTATTTTTACTCAGATCTAGCGGTATTGTGAAATATTTAGCAAGGCAGGCTGAATAATCAATTGATGTCGACAAAATCATGCTATTAATGAACATTTTGTTATTTATTACGATATGACTTGAAAATGTATTGTAATTACAGGCTACTCTGACTTTACACTCATGGAGCCTTCACGATACAAGGACTTAGTTTAACAAATCGTCAGCAGCTTCTGTGGTTAACTACAGTATTCATTAGGGATATCAGACGATGAGCATTTACAAAGCCTTCATGATACTAGGATTCCCTTGCTCAAAATGATCCACCCTGATCCAAGAAACTGGGCCACAAGATACATTCTATTATAGATCCTAAGTATAACCAACAATTTTCCAATATATCATATGGTCCAATGGTAGTAACATCAGTTATGTATCGCAGAGGTAATACGGAATGTAAAAAAATTAAGTCCGAAAATTTTGCTTTTTTTTTATTGTCAAAAACCATTTTTCCTCTTCTTTCATTCAGGCGTGACTTAGTGTTTAGCGTGACGAACTATGAATCTGACAACTCACTTTTAGAAACATATTGCCTTAAAAACGCGCTCCGCACTTTGAGGACGCTTTAAGAGCAGCAAGCAAATCCAATTTTTCGATTAGAGTAGACCAAGACTTGGCAGTTGGCGCTGTTGACTAGCTGCCTTCTCTCTAATCTATCAATTAAAAATTACGGAAGGCTAACGCAGATAGCTCTTTAGAAGCTCTGCGCGAATATCTAACACAAACAATCCTCATCTTTTCAAGACTATCTGGAACTTTTTTTGAACAAAATGGCTGAATTGACATATACAGATAACATCATCACATAAATCCTCTCAGTATATAGCTAAATAAAGCCAACGATTTACTATACCCAATGATTTTTAACGTTTAAACTTCCTACTCTTAACTATCATATTACGATTTTCAATAAGAAAAGTGCTTTGTGACATTTCAACTGTAATTTGTCTTTTTTTCTTTAGCGCGCTGTTGATAAGATCTTTTGCTCAATCCTCACAACTTTAAGCCAGATGGATTACAACGTTCAAAGCCTTAGTTGAAACAATGTTTACCAAAGTCATTTAGAGCACATCCAGCTGCATGAAAGTGAAATCTGGTAAAGTATTACCCCGCTTAAAATATAAAAAAAAATGTGAGAAAGTATCTCAGTACAACTGGTAGTATCTTATTTCTTTATTATTCACTTTATAGTAATGTTTCATTGTACTTGTTACCATAAAAGTGATTGCTCTTTCTCATATTCGACGTTAGGTTGCATAAAGCTTGTTTTTATACCTTTCTGTGCCTTGCTCGTTGAAGTAAATATAGAACATTCTAACCAATGTTTGTTTAATAATGTGTATCGTATTCTGCGTCTTGGTTGTTTAAGAAGATTGCATATATTGTTATGCAGATATAAAAATATATTATTTTGTGGTTGTTGCTTTTAGCGGTCCGTAATATTGAAAATGATAGTATAAAGGAAAGGCAGCTAGTCAGCAGAACCTACTGCAAGCTATTGTGTTACTATTGTCTAACTATTAAATAGCAGGATTTGACCGGAGCGCATTTTAGCAGCAACGGGACATGTATCATCAGCCCCAGGATTCACAGTCCTGAAAAAATAAATACTTGGCGACGCCCGACCCATCATAATGTAACCTTATTCCTTACTTTTGTGATGTATACAAAATGTGATTTAAATAAAAGAATAACATGTCATGCTTCAAATAATATTTCAAAGAACAAATAAAGACGCATTTTAATATTATAAACTTTTATACAAATAAAGATTCACGTCAGTGTAAGACGGTTAAACTTGAAATTAGTTTAACCTCAAACAGACTTCCATGTTTCATATAAGCATTTAATTCATTTGAAATTGGAAAATATATTTATCAACATTTGACCATTTTCACGATATTCATAAAAACCTAATAATACTTACTTATTCTATAAAAAAGATAATCTTACAAAAGAAATATTTCTACACGTTCAAGTCCAAATTCGTCGTATCTTGGGTTATAGTTTAAGTAATTCAAAAGGACCAGTTCTCTTTACTTCAATTCTTTGAGTGAAGTAACTTAGAGTGAAATATCAGTTCACATAGTTTCGATCAGTTTTGTTGATATGACAGTGTATCAAAAAGACACCCTAAAAGAATTTGAGTTATTCCATTAATAAACAAGGAAAAAAACATCTTTAAAATAATTTTCTTCAACACCTAACATCGGAAAATGCAAAGCTACAGCATTAACCAATAAAGGAAGAGACGCTTCTTCTTTAGTTGTCTTGAATAACCAGGCCAGCCCAGTGGCACAGCGGTATGTCTGCGTACTTACAACGCTAGAATCCAGGTTTCGATACCCGTGGTGGGCAGAGCACAGATAGCCCATTGTGTAGCACACTCTGAATAACCAGAATTAGAAGTATCTTAGCTTTGCTGCTGCCCCCCAGTAGCTCAGCGGTATGTCTGCGGACTTACAACGCTAGAATCCGGGTTTCGATACCCGTGGTGGGCAGAGCACAGATAGCCCATTGTGTAGCACACTCTGAATAACCAGAATTAGAAGTATCTTAGCTTTGCTGCTAACAAACAAGAGAAGAAGCACACTTTTTAGTTGCACTTTAATGTCTAACATTTGAAAGTTCTAAACCACTTCCTTAACAATAAAATAAACATTTTTTTTAGTTTCACTTTTAAAAATTGACATTCCAAGGTTTTAAGGATTCCATAAGCAAACAATAAAATGAGCAAAAGTTTTAAGGTGAGATATAAACAAAGATAGAAACTCAGAACCACGCCCCTTTTACTTGCATCTCAACAATCGCTATTCGATAGTTTTAAAATATATTAAACACACTTCTTTAGTTACATTTGGTCAACCAATATTCAAAAGTACCTTTGATAATCAACATCTAAAGGTATTAAACTGTTCTGTTAACAAACAAGAGAAGAAACCTATCTTAAATTACATTTCAACAATCGATATGAGAAAGTTCTAAGTCGTGATCAATAAGAAAGAAAAAAAAATGTTTAAATATGTTTTGTAACGAAAAACATTTGGAATGTTCTGAGTTTTTCCTTTAATATACGAGAAGAAAAACTCCATCTTTAGATTAGCTTGGGTGTGGCCGAATTATTAACAGGCTGCAGATAGGAAAGTCCAAATTTGGAACTGCAGAATGCCGCTGAACATATTTCGTACTTTCAGCTGTGGAGTGTTATAAAAGTAACAGCAAGTTCCGCTATTCGGTTACGAGTAACCACATAAGCGGCGATAACTGTTAACTGGTTGCCTACTATTTATTGACAAAATGTGTACTAAGAGGATAAAGTCTCAATCTTGCGATCTCTGATCTGGTTGTTTAGCTCAGGTATGGCATAAGGTGTCGTTCAAATTGTAATACCAAAGTACCAAATCTTCTACAATGATATATTGCTTACTTACTTTCGGAGGTTGGAGATAAAAATTCGTACAATAGGCCTATGTACTCCATTACCATTTTCATTTGTAATACTGAATGTTTTAAAAACAATCTATTGTTGTTGTTTTTTCAAATTTGCTACTTACAATAATTAATAAAAATTCAAATAGAAACCTAAATTCAAGTATAGATTTCTTTTTCTTCATTGTTTGATTTCTGTTTTTGATATAAAACGTTTTTATTTGTTTTTTAAATTTGTTTGGAAGTTTCAGCACTATGCTTGTTCCGGGATTTCATTCCAATAGATACTTACAAGAATCCTGTTTTTTCAGTGATGAATTTATACATTATAGACTTCTTGTATTTTTATTTTTAGGACGGTTCTTTGAATTTCTTAAAACACCAGAGATGTAAAACCAGTTTATTTCTGCTTTCGGTATATAATAGACTCCTGGGTTACATAGAAATGAGTTGTCATAGAATATTTTATTAATTCATGACCTGTCAAAATTCGAGCAGAAAACAAGGATCTTGGATAAACTTCTGATGGCTGCAGGCAACGGCGTAACTTAGTAAATAGACCATGCAGTAGTCTGTCTGTGTGGGTATAACACTCGTAGTGGCTGTAGCCGGTACTTGGCTTATATAGTCTACGCTCGCATACTTGAAACATAGGTTTATCAGAGAACCTCATGAATTATTTAGAGAGAAGTAATATATTCATCTCAATTCAGGTGCTCTTCAGATACCTCAACCGGTGTTTTCCCCCGTAATATATTATTCCATCTTTATGTATATTTTCGGTATTATTGCTCGAAAAAAAAATGAATAGTTAGACCCTTGCCTTTTTCCATTTTATTACCTACTTTCCCTACTTTTTTTATTTTCCCTACTTTATATATATATATATTTCTTTAAGAAGGATTGATTTTTTCAGAGAATTTCTTTACTCGCGCTTATTTCTCTTGTTTCTTATGGTGTCCAGAGTACCTTCTGGGAAGATAGAACTCTGTCTTGTGTGACTTGCATCTAGAAGGGAGTGATAGCACACCATAGGCATTGTATAATATATACTGCGTCATCATCACACTAGGACACGCCTCTGGCTGACAGTATGTGTGTGTGTGTGTGTGTGTGTGAAACACAAATTAGCTTGTTAAGTTCCTGTTAGAGGGGGCTGAAGGCTTTAAAGCTACTGTGAAACAAATAAATAAATTAATTAAAGATTTAATTCGTGGAACGAAGTACAGTGGTTTAGAACACAATCAAAACATCATCACATCCTGGATCATGCTACTATCTCTGTAACTTGTAATTTTCTGATCGACGCAAGCGCACTAGTTGAACCCAACAGTACCTGTCAGGAGAGTCGGGACGTGGAATGGTTCATTGAGAAACAGACGCCTCTCTCCGTCGTAAAGACATACAGAAGAAAGCTTAGTAACTAGTAGTGTTCTGCTATCAGCCCCGATGGGAAGAGCGCCAATGTTGGCACTTCTGCCGCCGTTGCTGATGGCCCTATCAATAACGTCGAGCAGGGCTCACCAGAGATTTTATCACCTTCATCGCACCAGAAATTATCTCTCCCCGTCGTTGAAGCAGCAATTTGAGAGCAAGAACCCACTACCACTTTTTGGACCATGGCGACTAAAGGACGATCCTGACTTTTGGCCTTTGTCAACCATTAGCCACAGAGAGCGCAGAACGTCATCAAATGATAAACTGTATGTTCAACAGCGAAACGGACTTCAGCAGTACGACGTACCCCAGATTGGTAAATACTATTCATTTATATATCTTCGAATGTATTTTATATGTTTTCCTAATACCATTCAATTTTTTCGTGAACGCCAATTGAATGCTACTACTGAAAGTTTCTATCTTTTCGAAAATGTATAATCTCCCTGTAAAACTGTTGTTTTATGCTAATTCATGAGTCATGGGGTAAAGCTGCTCTCAGTGTTTTAGTAATAGTTTCAACTTTCTTTTTTTTTTGCATCTAAAGAAATACAAATAGAAGGTTACAAAAATCTGCATCCGTTAATCCATCCAAATATAATCTATATTAAAAACACCTTACGTTCCCTTCTTCTTTTCTGTATTGATATGCGAATAACTTTTTTGGTGGTGGAAGGGGGGTATTTAGCAATATAAATCAAGATAATGCTGTAAAAGTAACCCTAAATTGTTGCTTGAAGCTTCTACGCTTTGTTTTAGACAAGCACCATGGCAACTGTACCAATTCTGGCACACTTGGTATACATACAGAATGATAATCACTTCTTCTTTACATTTTCTTCCCGCTTCTCTTTTTTCAAACACACACACAACTATCATTCATTACCCCTAACTCTGTCGTTTTCATACAAATACATAAACTTGGGTAATTTCAAAAGTTCTCAGGGACATGAACTGGGAGAAGTGAGTAAATTATGTAAAAAGCCTCCAAAGTTTGTGTAATTTTACCAGTGTTGGATGTTAGAACAAAAATGAACAGAAAATATGAAATTATACAAAATATTCGAGGGTGAACGCTTTCAGTTCTTATAATATATATATATATATATAATATATATTAGCTCGAAAATACAGTTCAGTAATAATTACATGTTTTATTTCGTTATTAAAAGTCGCTGTGGACGAAAAACGACGTTTACATAAGACTGCTTTTTTGAAGAGTTATACAAGTAAAAAATATTCCAGTCATTTGGTATGAGAAAGAAAATATTGTTGAACTCACAGTAAACAAGCTTGTTTTATAATGATTATTGTAATCCAGAATTAAAAACTAAACATTGATGTTAAAGGACGTCATGTAAAGTAAGATAAATAAGAACAATTTAAAACAAATACAAATAGATTTGGTTATCTCTATTGTAGCGTAATAATATTTATCCGTAGCCACTAAACCGTAATTAAAGCTTCGCTCAGGTGCATAAACTGATTTTATACTTTACAGCTATTATGTAAACATTTTACATCAACGACTAGCATAACAATGTTTGATTTAATATTACGTTTCTTTGATTGTGTGTGTCGTCTCATGTTCCTAGAAATAACTTTCTTTTTCTGCTGGATCAAGCGTGTCTGACTGTAAGTCCGATAATTCATGGTTCGCATCCGGTTGCCACAAAAACTCACTCTACATTTTGTGACTGTGAATGCGTTATAAGAGTCAAATCTCACTATTCGATTAGAGTAGCGCAAGAGTTGTCGCTAATTCTATTGACTATCTGTTTTCCTCTAGTCTATGAGGTGAAAATTAGGGATGACTAACGCAAATAGCCCTTGTGTAGCTTTGCGCGAGTTTCCAAAACAAACATTTTTCTGTTGATACACATGACAATTTAGCTACCTAAGAACATATGCGTGTTTCCTAAACAAAAACAGTAGCGATAAATACTATATCAACTTCAGATTCAACTGTATTAGTGAACTGGTTGGATATCGATATCTCCTGACGAAGCTGTAACAGTGAGATACGGAGCTAATAAAGCTACATTCTGGAGATATATAGGTCGTGATTTTATTTACGTTTATAAAAGTGTCTCGTTATAAACTCCAGTTTGAGTTAAACAAAGTTAAGAATAATAATTCAGTAAGCTATCTGAAAGAGATATCGAATAAAAGAAGAACCAATAGCTATAAACTATTAGATCAGATCAAGTTTATTTAAGTCATTCAATTTTCTTCTAAATAATAACTATTTTGTTCTTCTTCATATAAAAAGTAAAAGTTGTTCAAATTACTCC
>NW_013669136.1:57982-61386 GCF_000517525.1 Limulus polyphemus
ATCTGGACATAGAATAAGCACGGAGAAAAAAAAAGAGATATCTAATAAAAGAAGAACCAATAGCTATAAACTAGTAGGTCAGATCAAGTTTATTTAAGTCATTCAATTTTTCTTCTAAATAATAACTATTTTGTTCTTCTTCATATAAAAAGTAAAAGTTGTTCAAATTACTCCGCTTTAAATATTATTCAGATTTTTGCTTTTTTTATTTTTATTTTGGCCCGGCATGGCCAGGTGGTTAGGGCACTCGACTCGCAATCTGCGGGTCGCGGGTTCGAATCCCCGTTCCACCAAAACATGCTCGCCCTTTCAGCTGTGGGGGCGTTACAATGTGACGGTCAATCTCACTATTCGTTGGTAAAAGAGTAGCCCAAGAGTTGGCGGTGGGTGATGATGATGACTAGCTGCCTTCTTCTAGTCTTACACTGCTAAATTAGGGACGCCTAGCGCATATAGCCCTCGTGTAGCTTTGCGCGAAATTCAAAACAAACAAACAAAAGCTTTTTTTTATTTTAAAAACGGTGATTTTTGAGACATTTCACTATTTCTTTTTTAAAGCGAGTCTTGGTTGTAGAAATCATTGTTTATTCAAATATGCTAACTACTCTTTATATTTCAATTTCAAATGTCATGTTGAGAATAAATTATTTTTAGTGTCACTAAGTCAAAGTAGATCATTAAGGTTTCTTCAGATATGTTTTTATTTTATAAAATAAATACTTTGGTTGTAATGTGTCACATTCCTGACAAACTATAAGCATACTGGTAATTATGTTACTTTGACTGTAATGTGTTGCATTCATCATGAACTATAGCAACAATAGTAATTGTATGGTCAAGAGCCATGCACTTTTCTGAGTGATGTTTTTTGGTAAGACACCTTTAGCTACATAACTATATTTTGTGTTTATAATATCAAAGTATAAGTTTTTGCAGGAGTCATAAAGAAAAGTGTTCAGTGAAGTATTTATACCAAAATATGACCAAAGAACATAGATAAAGTCATATGAGGTCATGGGTTTTACGTACAGGTTTAATGTAAGTTAGTTCACTTAACATGACAATAACAAAAGGTCCCCATTTAAACCGCGTAAAAAAAATTATTATTTATTCTCATAGCTTAGACTTTAAAAATATAAAAGAGAAGAAGAAAAATTGTAACTAATGTATGTAATAGAAACACTAAAAACATTTTCCCCATCTTAATCTAACCATTATTTTCTAAAGTATATTTTCAAGGATCTCTGGATTATGATTAATCATTTACATTAATACAAATACGTATTATCGTAGATTTTTTTAATTACGATTAATGTCAATATTTATTATTTTAGAAGACCTCTAATGAATAAATTTAATCATTAAAACCAAAAGGCATCTTATTAGATATTAAGACTTCTGTTTAAATTAATATTAAGCGTCTTTTTAATCTTGCAATATATTAAAACTTACATCAAAATCCTTATTCCAACAAATACTCGGAGTTAGAGTCAAAGAGCGAGAGCATCCTGGAATTTTACTAGATAATCTTGATTGAAGTTAAAATATATCTTCGACAATTTTGCTGATCAATACCCGGGATCAGGTTTTAAGTGTAATTTAATGTTTTGATATTAATTTCAATTCTAATACCAGAAGTTTACAAAAAAAAGAGTCCATCTTGAAATAAAACCTTAATGGTAAGCAAATCTAGGTTTTGGTTGTAATCTAAAATGTTAATTATTTCGTATTATTCTTAGAACCAATGCGTATAGCGTGCACATGACGTTTTTATATTGCTTGAATATTAAAAATATTAAGTCCTGTGGGTTGTCCGCAGGGATTAGTTATTATGCAAACCTAATGAAGCAGCCGTTGTATTAATAGATAGTAGTACAGTACGTAGGTGCGTGTTCTCAGCCAGTGTATGTATGTAGAAACAAGTACACGTACATATTTTTGTTACTTCGGCTAGGTATACCTAGAATGTGTTATTTATCTTATCGAGTCATGTAAAATTGACCAAAATGAAGAGCTAATGACTTTGGAATAAATGCATACTAATGTGCACGTTAGTTAGCAAAACTAAATAACGACTTTTTTTACATAATTCATAATCTTAGGAGAAGTGAAAAGATGGAATGTAAAGAATAACCTATTTAACAATGTTTCTAAATATATATATATATATATATACTTCCAATGGCTGAGCTGTAAACCTGGGCACAGTACAGATAGTTCGTTATATATAGTCTCTAACAAACAAACAAAATTTAACAATAAATTTAAATAGTGCTTTGAGCAGATGGAAACATGACTTCATACTAATTACTGCGTGGTGTATGCTTATTTGTTGTTAAGCACAGAGCTACATAATCTGCACAACAGTCTCTCAGAGCTCTGTCCACCGCGCATGTCAAAACCCGATTTTTAGTGTTATAAACCCTCAGACATGACATTCCTCTGAGCTGCTGGATGGTTTACTGCGTGGTAAATTATTTGTTTGATGTCTTTTTCATCAGTAAAATGTACGTTTTGTTAGATAGGCCGAGCATGACCTAGTGATATAGAAACATACCATGGGTTTCTTTTAATATTTAATGCTAAATTCATTCTTCCTTCTGAATATGGGCAAATTTTTTCACATAAAATGTGGTCACGAAAACCCTTGAGTTGATTTTTTATCAGGTTACGTTTGCTTATTTGTCATTCTCAAAATTAGGTGATACCTGTTACTAATCGTAAATAACATTTCTACATATGGTTTTGTGTAAGGTTATAGCAGTATCATTCCCTGGCTATACAGGTTATATCTATAGGGATCATAGCGCCACCATGTGAAATGAGAATAACCAGTGACAAGGTATCACAGTCGTTGTAGGTAAATGCGAGGCAACATTTTAAATATAAGTCTCTTATAAAGTTAGTCTTACTTGAAGTTTTACAGATATATTAGCCTGATCCTGATTCGGTGAAGTGACGGTCTAATGTGAATCCGCAAGCATACGTACTTTGTTTTTGTCTTTTAAGTGTTTAATAAGTATTTTGCTCGTAGCGACTTACACTTTGTATTCAGTCCAGGTAATCCTAGACTTAAGCTCTGCCGGTATACATTCAGCACTGTTCCGTATCTTGTCAAATCTCCTGCTTAGCGGACTTATACGATATAGCTCTCTGGTTAATTATTCACCTCAATATACCACAAGTCTATCAGTTCAAAATTAGGGACGGCTATTACAATTAGTGATTTTCTTATTTCTCTGGTGTGTTTTTTCTTGTTACTATCATCCATCTAAAGCTTATTTCAAAACCAACCAACGAGTTAAACCTAACTTTGCATATCAAAAATAGAAAGTGATTTATACACATTTAGCCGTTAAGTATGATGAGCATATTCAAATACATTTTTTTTTTACTCTCTTCAA
>NW_013669136.1:61567-66110 GCF_000517525.1 Limulus polyphemus
CCCGTGGTGGGCAGAGCACAGATAGCCCTTTGTGTAGCTTTGTGCTTAACTTCAAACAAACAAAAAACTCTTCAGTTTATTTGAAACGAACTGAACATAACCTAACTTTGCATATCAAAAATAGAAAGTGATTTATACATATTTTGCCGTTAAGTATGATGAGCATATTCAAGGCCATTTTTTTTTTATTGTCATCAGTTTATTTGAAACGAACTAAACATGTCTTTAATGAAATATGTTCTAACTGTAAATGGATAAGCGAGTCTCTTTTATTTATTTCATTTGTCTACTTAAAAAAAATATTAATCGATCGTATTTATGAATATGACTTTTTCGTAGCTCAAAAATTACAATTAATATTTTCTTTTATGCAAAATACAGTGATGTTGAAAAACGTTTGTTTTACTTTCTTTTTATAAAGTTTGGAATTTCGAATTTGGGTGATGCCAAATTGACCACAAAAATAACTATTAGATGTTACTGAACTTTAAACCATATGACCTTAGAACAATTATAGGGAACATAGGCATATGGAAGAAGATAATTTTATGTGAAAAAACAGGATATGTTTATTTATTTGACAAAACTATTTGTTTTATATTAATATCAACTACTTATTTAAGCCTAGAATGTTACTTTTGTAATTTTGTCAGACTGGTTATAAAAATGATTTTTTTTAGCTTTATAGTAGATAGTTTTAACATATAAATGTTACTGGATTTTATTTTTTGTGCAGCTGTACAGTAGCTTGGTTTTAATCAGACAAAATATCTACTTATCGATTGAGCTGTATGCCTATTCATTTGTTTGTCTGTATGTCTATCTCTCTCTCTGCCTACCTGTCTAGCTGCATATCTATTCTTCCGTCTGTCTGTTTGTATATCTATCTGTCTCCTGTTTATCTATATGTTTGTCTACCTATCTTTCTATCCTTTTTTCTGCATATTTATCTATATGCTTATATATCTATCCTTCTGTCCGCCTACCTGTCTAACTATCCTTCTATACGTCTGCCTGTTTATCTACCCTTCTGCCTATCTGCCTCTATCTATCCTTATCTCTTTCTGCCTATCTTTCTGTCTTTCTGCATGACTATCCACCCCTTTTGTCTGCTTACCTATATATATCTATCCTTCTTTTTCTCTTCCTTTTTATCTATCATTCTTCCTTTCTGTCGTTCTAGCTGCCTTTTATTTTATCCGGTTAGCTGTATTATTTTTATTTTATCCGTCTAGCTGTATTACTTTTAATTTCATCCGGCTAGCTATATCATTTTTATTTACCGGCTAGCTGTATTCTTTTATTTTGTCCAGCTAGCTGTATTATTTTTATTTTAACTGGCTAGCTGTATTCCTTTTTATTTTATCCGGCTAGCTGTATTATTTTAATTTTAACCGGTTAGCTGTATTCCTTTTATTTTATCCGGCTAGGTGTATTATTCTTATTTATTTTATCTGGTTAGCTGTATTATTTTATTTTATCCGGCTAGCTGTATTCTTTTTTATTTTATCCGGCTAGGGGTATTATTATTTTTTATTTCATCCGGTTAGCTGTATATATTTTTTTTATTTTAACCTGCTAGCTGTAATTTTGTAATATTTTATCCAGCTAGCTGTATTCTTTTTCATTGTATCCGGCTATCTGTATTATTTTTATTTTAACCGGTTAGCTGTATTCCTTTTATTTTATCCGGCTAGGTGTATTATTCTTTTTTATTTTATCCGGTTAGCTGTATTATTTTATTTTATCCGGCTAGCTGTATTCTTTTCGTTTTATCCCGCTAACTGTATTCTTTTCGTTTTATCCCGCTAGCTGTATTCTTTTTTATTTTATCCGGCTATGGGTATTATTCTTTTTTATTTTATCCGGTTAGCTGTATTTTTTTTATTTTAACCTGCTATCTGTATTTTTTTAATATTTTATCCAGCTAGCTGTATTCTTGTTCATTGTATCCGGCTAGCTGTATTCTTTTTATTTTATTCGGCTAGCTGTATTCTTTTCATTTTAACCGGTTAGGTGTATTATTCTTTTTTATTTTATCCGGCTAGTTGTATTATTTTTATTTTATCCGGCTAGCTGTATTCTTTTCGTTTTATCCCACTAGCTGTATTCGTTTTTATTTTATCCGGCTAGGGGTATTATTCTTTTTTATTTTATCCGGTTAGCTGTATTCTTTTTTATTTTAACCTGCTAGCTGTATTTTTTTATTATTATTTTATCAAGCTAGCTGTATTCTTTTTTATTTTATCCGGCTAGCTGTATTCTTTCCATTTTAACCGGCTAGCTGTATTATTTTTATTTTATCCGGCTAGCTGTATTCTTTTTTATTTTATCCGACTAGTTGTATTCTTTTTCCAACTCACTCAGCCGCACTCAAACTACTGTGTACGCTTGTCTACTATTAAAATATTTTAAAGAAGA
The DNA here is from genome assembly GCF_000517525.1 of Limulus polyphemus. NCBI lineage: Eukaryota > Metazoa > Arthropoda > Merostomata > Xiphosura > Limulidae > Limulus > Limulus polyphemus. The sequence continues at coordinate 63,989 of NW_013669136.1, forward strand.
GCAATAATAGACAATTTGAAAAAGAATAATTTTGTTCTTTAATTTGCTTATTATTTTTGTTGTTAGGTTTTGTGTAAAATAATTCGACATGTTCAATGTGATAAGAATACAGCCGAAAATTGCCTTGTTCTTCTGGTGACAAAACGCAAAATGAAAATGTCTAGAGCAAATTTAGTTTGTTATGTTTTAATTCTAATCATTCCTTTAGTTTTCTATTACATTTTCGCAATTAATAATATATGATATTACTACTCTAGCTTCTGTATAAAATCACTACGGGCAAATATGGGACTAATTTCTGTTTCTGATTAAAATATTTTATTTGGTAAACATTGCGCACTAATTAATCAGCCTGTAAGAAGTGTTTACTTATGAAGAAGAGCTTAATGGCCAGTCATTTGTATTTTAGATCACAGAATTTCTATAGTAGTGCATTTCACCTTGTCATAGCTAAAGTATAATTTCCAAGTTTAATTGCTTTGTGCAGTAAATTTTAGTCGTTTTGAGCATGGCAGTAGTTAATTTTAAAAATAACATCAAGCAAACTGGTAAAAAACATAAACAATAGATACGAGCACACAATTGAACATGCAAACATTCGATTTTCACGTGTTAGCAAACATTTCATTTGAATTCATCAAATTAAGCTTTTACAAAAACACGACTGTGCGTACTTGTATATGTTTCATCACGTAAGATTTAGCTTAATACCCTTGCATAAACCTGAAAGATGAACAACCATTAACATAGAAGGTGTTATAGATAAGTGAAATAGGTTTCGGTAAACATTGTAACAGGTCTATGGAGACAGCTAAACATCACCTACTGCTTTACTCTTTATGTCGAAAACTGTACGTTTATATTCACACATTTTGAGTTTTATATGATATTTGAAATGCTTTAATTCATAATTCTTTTAAATTATCAGTACAATAAATTAAACACAAGTTTTTACATAATTTATATAGTGGAATGTTTCAAAGAAGAAATCAGATAAAAATTAAAATAGTGAACTAACACGGAGGAACATGGCTATATTAACAGGTTTATTACAATACTTGTGTGATTTAATCATAACAACTCATCATTAAAATATCTTATTCTGAATGACGGAAAAACTTTTTCATACTTAGTTAAGATAGATAAAAAATAATAACTTACTGTGTTTTACTTGTTATGAAATAATAAGATAAATATTTAAGTAATCCTTAGAGTGTTCCATCATCCGGGACTAAGTCAGCGAACTACTCAGCAACTTAACTGAAAACGCTGTTATACAAGCTACCCGTTTGTTCAGAGAAAGCTTCTTTTTTGTAGATTCTGCAATCATATTAGCTTGAAATGCCAGAGTTCATGTGTGCGGAGTAGAAATGGGTCGTGAACAAATGGCCAACAACATCCTTAGGTCATCAACATCAACGCATACTATGTAAAAATACACAGCACGCTCTAAAAAATCTACGCTCTCTTATAGAAGTATATTAATGTTGTATAATTTTATTTACAGCAAGTTTCCATGAGCTCTGTGAGACAGTGAAATAAATCGAAACATACGTCGTAGCTGTAACTGATTATTAAACTTTTAGATAAATTTTTATAAAAAACTTGTTTACATTTTTTCACACCGGAGTGTTGATGTATGAAGTAAAAATAACAAGGCAAAAGAGAAGTCTTCGACAGATTTTAATGCTGTGGAGATTTGTTTTACCTACACCAGTTAGTGTATCAGAAGAATATTTTGTTGATTAGTTACCTAATGTTACATGTGTTACCTAATGTTTTATTGATTAGTTTTACTCCACATAATTCTCACCTTGATAAAATAGTTCAATTTTCAGGAATTTTAACTTAGAAATAATTATATTAAATTAAGTTAATTTTCTATGATAAAACTATAATAAAAAATAAAAACAAGAAAAATTGTTGTTTGTTATTAAGCACAAAGCTACACAAAGGGCTATCTGTGCTCTGCCCACCATGGGTATCAAACCCGGTTTCTAGCGGTATAACTCCGCAGACTTACAGTTATACCACTGGGAGGCTAACAAGGATTTGTTTGTTTCTTTGTAATTATGCACAAAGCTACACAAAGGGCTATCTGTGCTCTGCCCACCATGGGTAT
>NW_013669136.1:67110-70809 GCF_000517525.1 Limulus polyphemus
TGCCACTGGGGGGCTCGTTCAAGGAATGCTGATTGTTAAGAAAATGTGTTTATCATATGAAGTATTTCCCATTACCCCAGAGTAATATCACGTTTCTTAAAAGTTAGAGGAATTTAACTTTTCAGTTTAAAAAGGTTATGGAGTGCTTTCAGCTAGAAAACCTGTACTCCAAAATTGAACAGTTGTATACATATTACTTCAATAATTAACACATTTATATATAAATTTTAAAAAGCTCTACACTTATCACAACTTTACTATTGGACCGTTAGAGCAGCACCTCTTTGTGTAAGTAACTAAATCAGTTCCCATTTTGTTGTGTTTCTTTCATAGATAAATATTTAATTTAATAACGACTGTTTTTTTTAACCAAAAGTAAATAAATTAGAAAATACAGAAATTGCATTATATTCACCTTCAAAAACCCATTGAATCAGAATGTTTCAAAATTAATAATGTAAGAACATGAATCTATTGCTTAATAATTTTCTTCTGAAGAAAATGATTCTAATTGAAGACTAATCCACTTAACCAATGGTTCTCAAACTTTTCCATCTGCGGACCACTTCGACGGGGCATTAGACTCCGCGATCCACCTAGCAGTATTACCCCACCTGTTCTATCCTCTCGTATGGTCTCGACCGTGGCATTGCGCGTCAATGACTTGCATTTTGAACAATCTCATGGATCATCAGTGACCTGCGAACACATATTGAGAACCACTGACTTAGATAGATTGATAAACTGAAAGATGGAATAGCACACGTTCACACATGTACTTCTTTATTGGAACATTATTCTCGAAACACCAGGTTCTGGATGTGACTAGTTTGTCCGGCCTGTGAATCCTCGAATTTACAGTTCACGAGCTGTTTCCACAAAACATACCCCATACTTTGGAGTCATGGATGCACCATAAGAGTGCCGATCAAATCCCACTATTCACAGTTCACGAGCCGTTTCCACAAAATCATACCCCCATACTTTGGAGTCATGGATGCATCATAAGAGTGCCGATCAAATCCCACTATTCACAGTTCACGAGCTGTTTCCACAAAATCATACCCCCATACTTTGGAGTCATGGATGCACCATAAGAGTGCCGATCAAATCCCACTATTCACAGTTCACGAGCTGTTTCCACAAAATCATACCCCCATACTTTGGAGTCATGGATGCATCATAAGAGTGACGATCAAATCCCACTATTCGATCAAACAAGAGTAGCCCAGGAGTTGGTGTTGAGTTGCCCTTGTGTAATTAACACTAGGCTATAAATTAGTAGAGAAAATGTATTTCGTGAACTGATACTTTCAATTGAATAATGATATTGCAAGTCATCTGTTAATATAAATTATGAGAAGAAGGAAAATACAGTGGTTTGGTCATGTGACGAGAAAAACGAACGAGGCACTCTTACGAATACTATCTCCCTCGGGCTGTGAAACGGAAGACCAAAAAGAAACTGAATGACCACCATAAAGGAATGATGGACTAAGACTTCGGCGATGGAATGTATGAGAATGGCGGAGAACCGGGAAACCAGGGGATTTATAACGGTTGAATCAAAAGTAGCCCAACGATAGTCATGGATCTGACTTGACTTGAAAATCATCTGTCTTTCAGCATTCGTTATTTTACCTTTTTTTAAAAGTAGGAGCTGTTGATGTTTGTAGCTGCTGGCTATGAATGAAAAGAAATTCTGTCAAAGTATTACATGATATTCTGTCAAAGTATTACATGATATTCTGTGCAACATTATTTAGAAAATGCAAAGAAAAAGGCCCAGTTGTTACACAAACGAATATATTTTCATTGACCAGACACACAATTCTTTAAATATTATAAAATTAAAAAGAGTTATAAGGAAGAAAGAATATTAATGAATATTTTTGTCTATTCTTACATTGCTTGTGTTGCACGAAATCTTCCATCAGTATTAACCTACCTGAGTTATCACTCTTGTGGGCGATGCATATTTTTCTACTATTATATAGATAGAGCATTACATGGGACAGCGTGGCTCAGTGGCTTCGCACTTTGGACTCGTAATTGGATGGTTGTAAGTTAGGGGCTTGCTTGAGACATGCAGTTGTGTTCTTGGGCGAGGCACTTTCCCCAGTTGTTTCAGGTTAGCCAATTACATGATGGGTACCAGCTGTTAGTTGGAGGTTATCCTTTAATGGACTTGCACCAAATCCAAGGACAATCTTTCACCATTCCCATACGCTTCTGCCAATAAATCCGGAGTTTGACCTTTTGAGAACATAACTTGAGCTAAAAGGTTACAATTTATCTCGTATAAACGTCTACAGTAAACATTATATTTAATCCTTATAATAGCCAACCATACATAATCACAAAGCCAAATGTTCCATTCAAATTAAATCACATATTTATTATAATATTGAAAGTTAGATGCTCAAGTAGGGACTATTGGATTTGTCTGGTCGTAACAAAATAATATTCTGTATCATCTTCTGGTGGTGATGTGAGTGTGGTATTTGACTGTCTTTCAAATAAAGTTTATTTGCGGTAATAGATTTTCATCAGGACTATCCAGTCTATCCGGGACAAAAATCTAGTAGTTATCAGCAGAAATACTTAATAATAATAACGTAATACTAATAATAATAGCCGTGAAGGTCTTCCAGACAAATAAATTCACTTAGCGGTAAAACAAGGGTAGTGCCTGCCATCACAGTGTTTGATTAACCTAGCGTAGATAAGAGTCAGTGGTAACTAGTATAAGCAAAACAGGATCCATTTTGTGGTAGCATAAAGGTGCTTGATGGGATTAGCGATATAGACACACCTAGCATAAATAAAATAAGCCTGCGAATTTTAACTTCATAAAAGTTGTTTTAGTTTTAATAACGGATTTTCCATTATTCAGCTACGCAGATTTAGAAAATCATATTCATTTTTTCTATCACGTAAGGATTTTTTACAAATAGGGAAGAAAAAATCTTACTTAGATCAAATTATTATTTTGCTTGCTACAATGAACAATTTTTTTATTATCATGTTTGTTATCAAAAATGCAAACAAACTGAAGAAAAGGTAAAAACATTGATGTCAAACGAATGTGCATCCTCATTCATCCTGATTTTGGGGAGAAAATCTACGTCTTTTAGTCTCAAAACTACGTGTTGTGGTCTTTCTTTTATGTACTGCGTTTTGCCGTTTTGTAAAAAATCTGTAGGTGATGGGGAAAAATGAATATCATTTTCGGATTAAGCATACAGAAATTACTGTAGAACATGTAAAAATTTCAAGACAATAAAACCACCGCAGTCCTGTGTAATAAGTAATAAAGTTTCTATAATCAGAAACACATGATTTCGTATTGACTAACCTTGGAGATTCCTATCTAACTGGTTTATCTGTATAAATATTAGGTCGCCAAAAAATAACGTCGCGTTTCAGAACACTTTCATTAACCCCCCCCCCCAAAAAAAACATATAATATAAAATAGTAAAATTAACCGCCTAAACGTCACGTTAATGTAGCCTATATAATGTGTAAAGTTTAGTATACTCTAATCCTTTATAGTGATGGCACACGACGAGACACACATTTGGCATGTAATGTTGTTTTAATACAACAATGGAAACAACGCCTCTGTAGCCACAAATAATATCAAGGAAGTTTATGGAAATGTTTTGAACGTTCATAAGTGTCAACGATGGTTCAGC